>NC_043005.1:85063979-85071479 GCF_006345805.1 Octopus sinensis | reverse complement strand
ATGATGAGCAAAATATTTTAAAGTGAAAATGACTTTAAAAATATGGTATATATTTCAAAAAGACCTGTGTGCAACTTCGGTGTGAAATAGTTTTTTTCCATAGGTTTCTTTTTGAGTGCCTTCAATGTATCTCACCTCCAAAGATTTGTCTGCTATGTCTAGCATGCTCTGCTACCATATAACAATTATTTGTGATAAAGGACCCAAAATACCTGTTACGTGGTGGTAGGACAGGCAAGAAATAGTAGCCAAATCTTTCCATTTCTGGGGAAAGGAGTCGTTTATGCCTGATTTTGATGTCACATTCATTGAAAGCATGTGAAATAACCAGGGAATGAAAAAAAAAACATGAAACAAAACTCCATTGCTGGGAAACTCAGACTTTCCAGTGACCCAACAGATCATGGGTAGTCTATCATATATATATGTATGTATGTATGTATGTATGTGTGTACATGTGTATGTATGAGTATATATATATACATATATATGATATATTTGTGTATATACAAATATGTACACACACACACACACAAACATATATATATATATATAATATATATATATATATATATATATATATTATATATATATATATATATATATATATATATATATATACATATATATGTTAGATACATAGAGACAGAAAGAAGGCAAGAAAATGAATGATAAACATATTCATATGTATATATGTGTGTATAAAGATAGGCAAACAGAAAGACAGATATGTAGAAAGATATAGCTATAGGTATATACACTAGTTAGCTCGTGCCTATATGTGTGCATATATTTATGTATACATGTGTGTACAAGTATATATATACATACATAGTGTATATTTAGACACATAGAGAATCCTCTTATAGGGATTCTACGCGCTAGAAAGAACAGCTAAGTTCTATAACCCAAAAAAAAAATTGGGGATAAGACTCAACAGGAATAAATTTGGAAATTAAAAACATTAACCATCTAGATTCCTGGACCAATTGGTTTCTAATCTTTTAGTGAGTCATAGAGAGCTCACAAGGTTTGATTTTCGTCAGCAGGAACCAACCTAGGGTTAAATATATCTACACAAGACAAGAAAGGCTACCTGTCTCGTGTACATACGAACTAACTTTTCAAATATACTGCACAGACACAGTCCATTCGTTGACTACAATAAAAACCGTCGACTTTTAACCGAAAATTTTCCAAAAATTTACAGTATTCAATCATATCAAAGGGAAATGGAATTTAATTAAAATTACAAACATTCAATTAAAATTTACATTTCCAGTGGTCTAACGTGCAAAAAAAGACTATATATTAGTCGTACGATATAGTGTATATTTAAACACATAGAAAATCCACTTATAGGGATTATACACGCTAGAAAGAACAGCTAAGTTCTATAACCACAAAAAAAAAATTGGGGATAAGATTCGACAGGAATAAATTTGGAAATTAAAAACATTAACCATCTAGATTCCTGGACCAATTGGTTTCTAATCTTTTAGTGAGTCATAGAGAGCTCACAAGGTTTGATTTTCGTCAGCAGGAACCACCTAGGGTTAAATATATCTACACAAGACAAGAAAGGCTACCTGTCTCGTGTACATACGAACAACTTTTCAAATATACTGCACAGACACGTCCATTCGTTGACTACAATAAAAACCGTCGACTTTTAACCGAAAATGTTCCAAAATTTACAGTATTCAATCATATCAAAGGGAAATGGAATTTAATTAAAATTACAAACATTCAATTAAAATTTACATTTCCAGTGGTCTAACGTGCAAAAAAACTATATATTAGTCGTACGATATAGTGTATATTTAAAACATAGAAAATCCACTTATAGGGATATACACGCTAGAAAGAACACTAAGTTCTATACCCACAAAAAAAAAAAATTGGGGATAGATTCGACAGGAATAATTTGGAAATTAAAAACATAACCATCTAGATTCCTGGACCAATTGGTTTCTAATCTTCTTTTAGCGAGTCATAGAGAGCTCACAAGGTTTGATTTTCCTCAATCACTATAAGTGGATTCTCTATGTGTTTAAATATACACTATATCGTATGACTAATATATAGTCTTTTTTTACACGTTAGACCACTGGAAATGTAAATTTTAATTGAATGTTTGTAATTCTAATTAAATTTCATTTCCCTTTGATATGATTATATACATACATACATACATGTATATATATATATATATATGTATATATGTATGTATGTGTGTGTGTGTCTGTGTGTGTATGTATGTATGTATGTAAAACTTTTATTCACCCCTTTTAATCCTTGATGTCTTTTTTATTCTGTGTAAGTTGGACCCTTTTATAACAAAACATAAGAACATTTTTTGTAATTAATGTATTTAATATTTTTTGTTTATCACCTTGCCTAACTTGCTTATGTTTACATTTACCCCTATACTTACACACATATACATACATATTTCATCATCACCATCATCATCATCATCATCTCATCATCATCATCATCATCATCATTTAATGTCTGTTCTTCATGGGTTGGTTGGCTGGTCAGTTGGTTGGTTTTACTGGATCCAGTGAGATACATGACTGCACCATACTTTAGGTCAGTTTTGGCATGGTTTCTACAGCTGGATGATGTTTTTAGCACCAATATCTGTGAAGTGGTTGGTGTCAGAAATGGCATCCAACCATAAAATCGCTGCCAAAACAGACACAGTAGCCTAGGGTAGTTTTTCTACCTGGCCGACTCCTGTCAACTGCCCAACCCATGAATGCATGGAAGCTGGACATTAAACGATGATGATGATGACAACTGTATAGGTCAAACTAGAATGTCTCTCAGATACAGAACAACATGTCCTAAGGAACAAATCTATTTTCCAAGATATAGACAAAACACCATTGAGTGGACACATAGAGAGGTGTGTGCAGAATCTCCACCCAAACTTTAAAATTCTCCCTACTCACCAAAGCAAACAAACAACTTCTATATGTCAGCTGATTAAATAAAGCAACTACATTTATTGAAAAATACCAACTTTGCTTGAATATGAATATATAGCCAATTTTGGACTATGTAAATATTTTAGTTCATAAATTTATATCCTTTAATCTAAATATTATCAATCCACCTTTAAAAAAGAAGAATAATTACCTTCCCTGTTTCTCATAATAGCAACCACTAAATTTTTCTTTTTATCTCCTGGTTTGTTTACAAAATATTTTTCTTTGTGCTAAGATGGAATGAAAGCTTCTTCTGATAGCATGAAATTATAACATTATCACAAGCTTCTTAAACATGATTAGCACAAGCGAAACTGGTTGATTACATAAATATTTTATTATTCATGTCATGCGAAAGGATGCTGACAGCTCCATAAAGAAGTTCTTACTTTCTAAGTTCAAAGACTGACTGTCTTATATTTTGGGGTCAATAAAATAAATACCAATAGGACATTTGGGTTCATGTAATTGACTAGCACCCTCTCTCCTAAAATGTCAGGCCTTGGGCCTACAGTTGAAAGAATGATTATTGTTATTTTCTCTCAGGGTTGATAAAATAAGTACCTGTTAAATACTGGGGGTGATCTAATCAACTAAACCTTTATTCTCACAAAATGGCAGGCCTTATACCAACATTTTAAGCCATTATTATTATCATTTTCATCATCATCATCATTATTATCATTATTATTATTATTATTATTATTATTATTATTATTACTAAGTCAGAGAGTAGGACCTGCCCTCAAATTGAAGCTGAAGTACAAATATACGAGGCCAATAAACCTATAATGACTACCAGTTAAATAAGGGTACACCTTTATAAGGCACCTTATTATTATTATTATATTATTATTATTATTATTATTATTATTATTATTAATATTTGTCTTTGAGATAAGTTAACATGCAACTAATCATTTTGCAGAATTTGGATTTTTACCAAACTTAGCTGAAGAAAGGAAACAGAAACACATTTATTTTTATTTATTTTCTTCAGAGAACATTTCTGAGATACCTTGGGCTTCCATAGAAACAGCAGGTGAGAAATGTAGTTTGTCAGTTTTAGATGTTTAAAGTATATTTTATGTGTTTACATACAACCCAAGATGGCTACAAGCCAGAGTGGTATTGCTCCTTTAGTAACTTAACTGAATACAACAAATCGGTGGAAAAGACACAAAAAAAAAAATGATTACGCTGCGGAATGTAAATATTTCATAAGGAAAATATAATGTCTTTTTGATAGAAAATAGTCATACTAACTTAATGTCTATGACAATAAGGGAGAAAGCAGAAACAATAACAGTGTACGCACATAGATGCAGGCTTGGATGTGTGGTTAAGAAGTTTGCTTTACAATCACATGGTTTCAGGTTCAGTCCCATTACACAGCTTACTTGTACTTGCAGTGGTATTCACCTGGAGTGGGTTCAGCTGTCTCCAACCAATGAGTTTGGAGTTTTGGTGGGAATACAAGTCGACATGTGGTC
Organism: Octopus sinensis; assembly: GCF_006345805.1. Taxonomy (NCBI): domain Eukaryota; kingdom Metazoa; phylum Mollusca; class Cephalopoda; order Octopoda; family Octopodidae; genus Octopus; species Octopus sinensis. The sequence goes on along the minus strand of NC_043005.1, from coordinate 85,066,987 downwards.
CCCAATCACATCCCTACACATTTTGAGATAGTGTGATCCTTAGCAGCTCATCTTGCTGTCGTTTGTTGATCATGGCTGTGTGGTAAGTAGTTTGCTTACCAACCACATGGTTCTGGGTTTAGTCCCATTGCATGGCATCTTGGGCAAGTGTCTTCTGCTATAGCCTCGGGCCAACCAAAGCCTTGTGAGTGGATTTGGTAAACGGAAACTGAAAGAAGCCCATCGTATATATGTGTATATATATATATATATGTGTGTGTGTGTGTGTGTGTGTGTGTGTGTGTGTGTGTGTGTGTATGTTTGCGTGTCTGTGTTTGTCTCCCCCAACATCACTTGACAACCGATGCTGGTGTGTTTACGTCCCCCATAACTTAGAAATTCAACAAAAGAGCCCGATAGAATAAGTACTAGGCTTAAAAAGAATAAGTCCTGGGGTCAATTTGCTCGACTAAAGGCAGTGCTCCAGCATGGCCACAGTCAAATCACTGAAACAAGTGAAAGAGTAAAAGAGACACAGCGAATTCAATGACCAAGTCATCACCGATCACACAAGTCAGCAGGATTTTTGATGTTTAAATGCCGACATAATTTTTTAAAGTAATTTTTTACGTTGGTTTCAAATCTGTTATTGGTTTTTCTCCATTACATCTAGTTCTTCTGTAATAAAGCTGGGGTTTTTTCCTGTATTATGGTATCAGAGAATCAGATGACAGTGGTTATCTGATTTATTTTGCTCAACAAAATAGAATGCCATAAACCAATGTTGACCTAATATTAGTAAAGGTAGAATAGCAGTCGATATAAAGTTTATTAAACGGTTGTTGGCAACTCTGACAGATCACAAAACCTTCAAAAGCTCTGTGCAGGATTGTGACTTCGTTCCTGTGAGTTTATTCATGGCCACCATAAATTAATTGGGACTGCTTTCCTATGACTTTATTACCTGCCACCATAAATTAATTGTGACCTTTTTTTCCTGTGACTTTATGACTGGTCACTCCCTCCCACACCTGCACATCATGGTTCTGCACATGAGGGGTTAATATAAAATCAACATGAAGAATAACTTTGCTTTCAGTTTTGTATTGCTTTTGGCACCCTAAAAGAACAAGAGATAGCTTACAGACTAGCTTGTGGCAATTACATTACATGTAGCTAACCAGAGGACGTTTTGCAAAGCTGAGCTGTCCTGGTAATATCTTATTTTGATGTAAGGACTTCCCACTCTCCATCTTTCTTCTTTCTCTTTTCCTAAACAGCAAATGAATTAGAATGAAAAAAAAAGAAAAAACATGAAACATATCTTTTGAACCATGATTCTGTTTCTTGTCGTCTGTCTTCCTTCTTAAATTGTATCTTCATAGAAGGCTGAATTTAACTTCACATAATTAACTTGCATCTTGAGTTATACTGTGCTACCAATTCCCAAGACGGATGAAATAGTGCTATTCATGGTTACCAAGACCACAAGAGACAAAAAAATTAAGAACTTCAACTCATTTTGGAAATAATACATTTCTAAACCTCTCATAGAGATTTATGCAGTAGCAGCATGATAAAGTAATGGTATGTTGTCAACTTAATGTGACATTCCCATGAAAGGGAAGAATGTTACTATTATTTAACTCTAGGAAACACCGTTTCCTGTGGCACTTAATGATGAGCAATGACTCTGAAACTAGTCTCTGGATGCTGGCTTTGCTGGGTGGAGGTGCTTGTCTCCACTTTGAAAACATAAAGACATAGGAAATGTGTCAAGTTCAACAGGAAATGGTGTTTCCTAAGGTTAAATAACAGTAGCATTCTTCCCTTTCATGAGACTATCACCTTAAGTTGACAACATGCTATCACTTCACCTTATTTTGTGTGAAAAAAAAAAGGAATTTACAGAAGTATAAGTTAAAAATTAAATATACAGAATCTTCAAATATGTCTGAAAAGAAATTATTTCCCCTTGGATGATATATTTCCTACCAGGGGCAAACCATGTCTTTTCAATATTGTTTTGCTTAATTTTAAGGCACTGAGGATGCGGTTTCCTGAAAAGTTCCAAGGACTTCCAGGTAATCTCTGAGGTTGGTGACTTCCTGGAAAGTTCCAAGGAATTCATGGAATGTTCCAAGGTTTGGGGCTTCGTGGAAATTTCCGAGGATGGGGGCTTACTGGAAAGTTCCATGGATAGGAATTTCCTGAAAAGTTCCGAGGATGGGAACTTTTGAACGTTCCAGGGATACGAATTCCCTGGAAGTCATTGGTCTACTGCTAGTCTCATGACTTGAACGTAACCTAAAATAGCTAAGATAATGCACGGGACAGCAAGCGCGTGCACCTCAAGAGATAAAGTACACAATAGCAAATGTAAACAGCTGCAAAAATGTCTGTGATATATGTAGGGCAGCTCTGCATCATATGTTTACGTTAACTGCGGGTAGGCAAGCAAAAGTGTGATCACATATTTGCGTCAACCGTTGTTTTTGTGTTTCTTGTGTAAAGCTTTGCATTGTCAGAAGTCATTTCAGTGATTTGTGTTGCTTTCTGCATCTGATGAATTTATGTGTTTTCAGAATGTTGTTCATTTTTGGATCCCTAGCAAGCATAGGTAGATCTCGCACAATAGTGTTGTATGCCTCATTGTTTCTAGGGTTGTGAGTTAATATATACAGTGGCACATGAAAAACAAAATTCGAGCATGGTCGTTGCCAGTGCTGTTGAACTGGCTCCTGTGCAGGAAGCACATAAAAAACACCTTTAGAGCATGGTTGTTGCCAGAACTGCCTGGCTGGCCCTCGTGCCAATCGCACATAAAAGCACCCACTACCCTCTCGGAGTGGTTGGCGTTAGGAAGGTCATCCAGCTGTAGAAACTTTGCCAGATCAGAATGGAGCCTGGTGCAGCCTCCTGGCTTCCCAGACCCACAGTCAAACTATGCAACCCATGCTAGCATGGAAAACGGACGTTAAACGACGACGACGATGATGATGATGATGATGATGATGTTTTGAGATGTG
>NC_043005.1:85041479-85058979 GCF_006345805.1 Octopus sinensis | reverse complement strand
TCAGAACATGGCCGATGCCAGTGCCGCCTCGACTGGCTTCTGTGCCAATGGTACATAAAAAGCACCATCCGAATGTGGCTGATGCCAGCACCGCCTTGACTGGCTTCCGTGCCGGTGGCACATTAAAAGCACCAAACGATCGTGGCCGCTGCCAGACTCCCCTGGCACCTGTGCCGGTGGCACGTAAAAAGCACCCACTACACTCAGGGAGTGGTTGGCATTAGGAAGAGCATCCAGCTGTAGAAACACTGCCAGATCAGACCGGAGCCTGGTGCAGCCCCTGGCTTCCCAGACCCCGGTCGAACCGTCCAACCCGTGCTGGCACGGAAAACGGACATTAAATGATGATGATGATGATGATGATGATGATATATAAGTTCAGCAAAAATTTAGATTCAAATGAATATGGTACTTAATTTAGATGCACCAGAATCTTGAATGGTGTTATCCATAAAAATCCATGGGGTGATTATAATCAAAATAAGCAACAAGAATGACTACGATTGTACCAAATTACCGGAGTCATTCTTGTTGCTTATTTTGAGTATATATATATATATATAGTTAATCCAAACATGAAAACACAAAGACAAAACACAACAATGGGAGGACGTGGAACAAGTATAGTGTTATTGGACGCTCAGGAATGGAAAGAAAGAAGGAGGATTTAACGATTCGAGTGGAGCTCTTTGTCAGAAACATAGGAAAAGGAAAGATCCAATGAATGAAAGACGGAGGAATAAAAATCGCCAACGATACACATGCGGTCACATTAAATATATATGCACCATGCAAAAATTACGATTAAAATACATCTGGTTTTTACTAGGTCAGAGTTGTTTTACTCAATTACAAAATATGCATACAAATACTTCTAGCTGCATGTGTACATTATGTATGTGTGGATGTGTGTATGGATGCATGGTTGGATGAGAGACTAAGTGAGTGTGCATATGTACACAAGGATGCATAAGATAATTGCACGATATTCAGGTCTTACAGTTCAGAAATATATTTCATATTAATTTTAATGTACTCTGTTACTACGTACCGAAAGAGGTTACACACACACACACACACACACACACACGTGCATTCACATATACAAACATATACATAAATGTGTATGTGTGTGCACATATTTGTGTGTGTGTGTGTTTGTGTGTGTGTGTCTGTATACAGCAAGAGAAAGAGAGATGGGTAGGTATATAGGTATATGTATATATGCATACATATGTGGTGTGTGTGGGTGTATATATATATATACATATATATATATATGTTTATATATATATAATGTATATGTATATTATATATATCCTATATAGATATATATATGTATATATATATATATTATATATATGTATAATATATATATGTTGTATATATTATATTATATATATATATATATATGATATATATATTATATATATATATATATATATATATATAATATATATATAATATATATGTATATATATATGTAATATATATGTATATTAGTGCTTGTGTGCAATATTATATATATATATATTATATATATATATATATATAAATACATATATACATACAACCACACATACATACACACACACATACACACACACGCATACACACACTAGTGAAGATAGTTTATCTCCCAAGCACTTAATATTCCTCAGCCTTCAGGTAAACACTTGCTGTTATGATCTTCAATGTTTCACATGCATCTTTCCCATTTAGAATTTTGATGAAATAAATATTTCAAGCATCGAAGACGGCAGAGTGGAACAATAACGGAATTTTACTGAGTCGGATTAAAATGCCTGGCAGGATTTTGTCTCACAACAGACACGAAAATAAGTGGAGATATTGAGCAAAAGGACAAGAAAATGATGGCAGAGTAGTTCAGACCCTGTTGCTAACACTGCATCAGATTTGGTGCCAAGACACTTATCTCAGAACAGCTAATCATCATCATCATCATCGTTTAACGTCCGCTTTCCATGCTAGCATGGGTTGGACAGTTTGACTGAGGGCTGGTGAACCAGAAGGCTGCACCAAGCTTCAATCTTGATCTGGCAGAGTTTCTACAGCTGGATGCCCTTCCTAATGCCAACCACTCCGAGAGTGTAGTGGGTGCTTTTTATGTGCTACCGGCATGGGTGCCAGTCAGGTGGTACTGGCAACAACCTTGCTTGAATCTTTTTACACGTGCCATCGGCATAGGTGCCAGTGAAGCAACGTTGGTAACGATCACGTTCGAATGGTGCCCTTTTACGTGCCATGGGTACAGAAGCCAGTTGGCTGCTCTGGCAATGATCACGCTCAGATTGGCACCCTACTAGCACATGCACAATTGCCAGTAAGGCGACGCTAGTAACAATCATACTCAAATGATGCCCTTTTATGTGCCACTGGCACAGAAGCTGGTTAGCTACTCTACAGTGACTGGACTTACCTGTGATCAAAGCTATTCCATTTTTGAGCATCCCATCGTTTTTCTAGCCACTGTGTATCTAAAGTGAGGGTGCATTACCAAGTGGTTACAGAGTTACACTCGCAATTGTGAGACCATGGTTTCAATTCCTGGACAGGGCAATGTGTTGTGTTCTTAAACAAGACACTTCATTTTACTCTGTTTAAGTCCAGTCAGCTATAAATGAATGACCCTACAATAGACTGGGATCCCATTCAGGGGTGATGTTGTATTCTCACTCACTTATATTCCATGGAAACCAGGTAAACGGTCCGGTGAGTTCTTGAACTCAAGATGGTGATGTCCAGAAGTTGACGTTGTGTATCTAGAACAGTGCTCCATAACCGGTATGCAGTGCCACAAGATGATGCCACGTGGCCGCAGCGCAACCTGAATATGATTCTTCTCCCTAAACTTTTAGTTATATTTTTAGCTCAGGTGTGTTGCCGAATTTCAAAAAGAATATAAGTGAACCACAAGGAAAAAAAGATTGCGGAGCACTAACCTAGAAGTACATTATCCAGTGTGTCCTTCTTTTTATGACAGTAAAGTGTGATGAGGGTGATTTTGCTGCTATTTTTAGCAATTTGAATGACATTATGGAGATTCTCTTCATTGGCTGACCATATTACAAATTAGTACAGGGAACAATTGGAATGGCCATTGAACAAGTCAGTAGCAGAGGAAATGGGAACAGAAAGAGAATTTTTGGAAACTCTCAAGAAGAGAAAGCTGCAGTTATTTTGGGCCTGTCATCAGGACCCAGAACCTCAGCAGCTGAATCCAAGAGGGAAAAGTCAACAGGAAATGCAAAAAGAGGACACTGAGAAGATGATGGTCAGTCATCATCAAAGAATGGATTGGAACACTTCTGGCTGAACACACAACCATTGCTAGAGGCAGGAATTGATGGAGAGAGACAGTGCATGCAACCATGGACTGTGACCCACACCAATGAAGATGGCAATAGACATAGGCAAGGTATTGACTTAAATCCACATGTATTAAATCAGTGAACTAAATATAGGGATGCTGTGGCCATCATCTTCATCCAGATTCTCTTCAGGTGCAGGCGTGGCTGTATGGTAAGAAGTTTGCTTCCAAGCCACATGGTTCCTGTAAATTTTAAACCCTAATTGTGTTCTTTTTTATAACTACACTGCACCTAGAACCAGCCCTGAGTTAGATCTACAGTTTAAATTGGATTTGGCACTTACATATCTACAATATCCTACAAAAGCATGTGAACTCTGTTATTGTACCTAGCCATTTCTGGCATCCTACATGTTGATTTCATACAGCTGATTTATTGCTCTCAGAATTCTCGATGGAATATCATATGCTTTAAGTATCGTCCTCATTCATCTATGTACTGAATCAAAAGTGATCACTCCTGATGGAGAGACAGAATACTTTGAAGTCAAAGCCGGAGTATTACAAGGTGACACGCTTGCCCCTTATCTCTTCACCATCGTTCTGGACTATGTAATGTGTAGAACATACAAGGGCAAGGAAGAAGAACTGGGATTCAAACTGCAGAGGCAAAGAAGTAGATGGCATTAAGCAGTAACAGTAACTGACCTAGACTATGTTGATGACCTGGCATCACTAGCAGAGAGGACAGATCAGGCACAGGAGGGTGCTGAGTAGATTAGAGCAGGAATTGGGGAAGGTAGGATTGTTCTGTAATGCAAAGAAAATAGAGCTGCAAGTATTCAACCACAAAATGCCTGTGTCAGTGAAAGTGAGAGACGGTAAGACACTGAAGGTAGTTGAAAATTTCAAATCCCTTGGTGCATGGACACAAAGTACTGAAAAAGACATTGTAGCAAGGAAAGCTCTTACCTGCAGCCCATGCCATTAATTGAGAGGTATGGAGTTCAAAGTTAGCAAGGAAACTGAAAGTGAGGTTGTTTCTGGCAACAGTGGAGTCTGTTCTTCTATATGGCTGGACACATTGACGCTCACTAAAGCATTGAAGAAGCAGTTGGACGATTCTTATATGAGGATGCTTAGAATGGCACTCGATGTGTCCTGGAAGAGTCATACAGCAATCGCCGACTTATACCAGGGACTACCAAAAGTAACATTGAAGATGCAGCATAGAAGGATGAGGCTAGCTGGGCATGGCATCAGACATACCGATGAAATATTTTACAGGTTAGTGCTCTGGCAACCAACGGAAGGAAGAACCAGGAGAGGAAGGAGGAAGACGACATATATCGACAACTTGCTGGAGGATATTGGTATGGAAAGGGTACAGGAGCTAAGGACCATTATGGAAGATCGAGATGAGTGGGAGAAACGTGTGGAAAGTCTTGGGGCATCCTGAGGGAAAACCTAGATAGATAGATACATGTTGAACTGTCTAGATTCTAATGAAGCCTTTAACTAATTAATATCTATCTATTTATCTATCTATGTATCCATATCTATCTAACTGTTTACCTACCTACCTATCTATCTATCTATCTATCCATCCTTCTATCTATCTATTTATCTATCTATCTATCTACCTATGTATCTGTCTGTCTGTCTATTTATCTATGTATCTATCTATTTATCTATCTATTTATCTATCTATCTATCTATCTATCTACCTATCTATCTATCTACTTACCTACCTACCTATTTATCTATCTATCTATTTATTTATCTATTTATATATATACATATATATATATATATATGCACACACACACACATGCATGCATGCACACACACATACACATGCGTGCGCTCACACACACACACACACACAAACAGAGGAAGAGAGGTGGAGCATAGCTAAAAACCACTAAGCTTTCACCAGTGCACACAACCATTCCTGGCCCAAAAACTACCCGCCTCCCACCTCTTGTTCCGTCAATGGCCTTTTGCTTTTGTTTTCCAGTTTTTGTTCAAACCGAAACAAAAGCCACAAATGCATAAGCGGCGAGGTGGGGTGGGGTGGGGGAACAAGTGTAGTCGATCCAATTGACCCAAGAAGAAAGACAAATATTTATTTTATCAACCCCAGAAGGATGGAAGCCAAAATCAACTTTGGCAGGACTTCAAAACCCAGGAAGGAAATAAAACCAACCAAAGTAAATATGCTCAGTTATTTATGTCTGGCCATTTTGTTGGTTCTGTTTTTTGGTCACCTTAAAACAACATAAATAATTAATATAAATAATAACGATAATGAGAAAAGTAACAGTTGTTGTATATTGTAGCTGTTGTTGTTGTTGTTGTGTAGCGCCCCCCCCCCCCAAGTTAGCGAAGATCATGCAGATCTATAGAGAAAGGCGTTCCAGCTGTGACCATCCTGCCCTTTTCTAGTGTCATATACTTTTTTTTTTGGCAGTCACTAGACTGTAGCCATTCTGGAGCACCACCTTGAGGGATTTTAGTTGAACGATTCAAACTTGATGCTTTCCTCTATTTTCTTTTTTTTTTGTCAAGCCTGGTACTTATTCTATTAGACTCTTTTGCCAAACTGCTAGGTTACAGTGATGTAAGCACACCAACACCGGTTGTCATGTAGGGGTGGGGGAAATACAGACATAAGCACACATGTACACACACATATATACATATAGGTACAGGAGTGGCTGTGTGTTAAGTAGCTTGCTTCCCAACCACAGGGTTCCAGGTTCAGTTCCACTGTGTGGCACTCTGGGCAAGTGTCTTCTACTATAAACTCGGGCTGACCAGTCTTGTGAGTGGATTTGGTAATTGAAAGAAGCCCGCTGTATATATACATACACACACATATATGTGTGTGTGAGTCTGTGCTTGTCCCCTCATCATTGCTTGACAACCGATGTTGGTGTGTTTATGTCCCTGTAACATTAGTGGTTCAGCAAAAGAGACTGATAGGATACGTACTAGGCTTACAAAGAATAAGTCCTGGGGTCAATTTTCTCAACTAAAGGCAGTGGTCTAGCATGGCCAGAGTCAAATGACTGAAACAAATAAAAGAATAAAAGAATATACATATCTGGGGTTGAACTATTCATAACATGGAACATGGAACATGGAACATGGAGCAGCCACTTTGATGTGGTGATTAACTTTACTTGTTAGTATATTTACTACTCAATTCTCTTCTTTAAATTTTACAATTAGCTATGGGTCTAAAAACATTGGTTGCCAGGAGACTAAGGGGGCCCACCCGCAACTACAATGGGATAATCTATTTATTTATTTTTTTTTTTTGTTAAAAGCATTCTTTTCAACTGTCTACAAACACAGCCAGGCTGAAATGATTAATGCATTCTTCCATGAGTGAATAAGAATTTCTCAAACTTGAAGGGATGGACCCCTTAGATACTAACATGGGCTCCCATATATGGATTCTAATGGCACAGAGGCCCACTTGCCATCGGGCAAGCTGTCTGCCACTGTGTATATATATATATATATATATATATGTATGTATGTATGTATGTATGTATGTATGTATGTATGTATGTATGTATGTATGTATGTATGTATGCATGTATGTGTGTATATGTATGTGTGCATGTGTGTGTGTAGATATATGTTTATGTATATATATATATATATATACACATACATACATAGATAAATTAAGAAATTGGAGTCAAATGCAGGTGTTATTCAAATCTTTATACTTCCAACATATGTTTTGAAGAAAACATTGATTCTGATGCCAACAAACCTGCACAGATGGGATTTGAGGGAAGACCAGCCATTCAGACTTTGTGGAGAAAGGGGCACCCTAGCATATATCGTGGCAGGGTGTAGAATAGCACTTTCTCAAGGCAGATATAAATGGTGCCATAATAGAGAAGCCCAAGGACCAACAATGGAATCAAGCAGCTGTCAGCAGCCAATAAGGGGCTTCAGGGATGATATTACAGTAACCACTGCAACCCATGTGGATGCAGAAAGAGTGCTGGCTTCGCTAGAACACATGGAAGGCACAAGAAACATCATCACCAGAGGAAGGCAACAGCAGTGGAGGTGCAATGGAGGTGTTTAGGGCAGCGAACTCGTGGTCGGAGGATCGCAGTTTCAATTCCCAGACCGGGTGTTGTGTGTGTTTACTGAGTGAAAACACCTAAAGCTCCACGAAGCTCCAGTCGGGGGTGGAGACAACACCTATTGTACTCTTTCGCTCCAACTTTCTCTCACTCTTCCTGTTTCTTGTCCCTGACTTCCTACGCAACCGCTGAGCCTGGATGCGCATTCATCCATCCATCGATGCTCTCGATGTGGAGAGTTGACCTGCTTTCTCTTCTGTGGGTCTTACGAATAACAAAGGTCTACGTTTTGGACTTCTCCCAAGGACAAAGACTGCTTCACTCAACAAACAAACAAAAGCAACAGCAGCAATTAAGTTCGTGAAAGAGGGAAAGAAACCAGTAAAGTCAGCAATATCAAAACATAGCTTGCTGCAAGGATCTCAGCCACCATGGAATATAAAAGTGGACTTAGGGGAGAGACTGCAGTTTCTCCAGGTTGTCCATACAACCCTGAGGCCAGATGTGGCCCAGTGTTCTGAGAAGGCCAAGAAAATTATCGTAATTGAATTCAGTCCCACAGGAAGAGGGGTGTTATGAGGCCCATAAACGGAAGTGTGCCAGGTATGAGAGCCTTCTTCAGGATTGCAGGGGGAAGGGATGGCAGGTATGGCTTTTCCCAGTAAAGGTTGGCTGTAAGGGATTCCCTGCTCAGACGGCATGAAGGATTCTTATAGCAATTTGAATGAGAGGTAAGGAGAGAAGGGTGGCTGTGCGCAGGATGGGAAAGTCAGCTGAAAGAGCCTCTAGCTGCCTTTGGAGTTAGAGAGAAGAGTTAAGCTGGAAGCCAGGAGGAATTGAAGAGCAGTGACTTGACCACCTCTGCTGACCCACCAACAGGAGGGCGTTATGGTTCAGAGTCAAAACACCCAATGAACGACGGATGCTGTCTGATGACATCAGTTCCTCCTGGCCAAAGCTCCATTCACTTTGGTGAATGGATAAAGCACCTCTTTACAGGTGTTATTAACACAACACACACACACATGTGTGTATATCTGTGTATGTGTATGTATATGTATGAGTGTGTGTGTCTGTGTGTGTGTGTGTGTCTGTGTGTGTGCGTGTATCAACACATCATCATCATCATTGTGGTCGTTTAACGTCTGCTTTCCATGCTAGCATGGGTTGGACGGTTTGACTGTGGGATAGCAAACCAGATGGCTGCACCAGGCTCGTCTTGATGCAGTCATCTAGTTCGCCAGCCCACAGTCAAACCATCCAGCCCATGCTATATGTACTTACACACACACACACACCACACTCTCATACACATACACATAGGTATGTATTGATTGTCCCTTCCCTTTCACATATTTCTGATATTTACCTTTGGATGTGACCCCCCTCCTCATCCCGCCTTACCTGTCATTACCAATTTCTTCACATTGTGACAAATGAAGATGCTTGAGAAAAAACTGATGAAAATACACGGCACTTACAAGACGGACAAACTGTTTCTTTCTCTTCCTATTTCATCTTGGAACTGAAGCTTACACACGCAAACACACACAAACACACAGTTACACGCAATAACACAGATATTAACATATATAAATATGTATTTATTCATATGCACACACTCACATATGTAGGTATATGTATGTATATATATATATATAGATATATATATATATAGATAGATAGATAGATAGATAGATAGATAGATAGATAGATAGATAGATAGATAGATAGATAGACAGAGAGAGAGACAGATAGATTAAAACATATTTGCAAATATACTGCACCAGGCTGTGGATATATGTTTATGTGTGTGCATATATATATATATATATATACACACACACACACACACACACACACACACACACAGAGGATGATGACATACATGCATACATATGCATACATATACATACATATACAAATATATTAATATATATATATATATACATACATATATATATATATATATATATATATATATATATAGATATATATATATATATATAGATGTATATACACACACGTATATATGTGTGTGTGTGTGTGTGTGTGTATTCATGTATGATGTGTGAGTGTGTGTTTATGCATGCGTGCAAATATATTTGCTTCAATCTCCAACTGACTACTTACTGACATTAACACAATCACCTCCATCCCTCCAATCTGTCCCCCCCTTCACTGTTATTGATAATTAAACACTTACACAATTTTTATGCATTTATATAGTTGTTTATTTATTTTACCTATCTATTGTTCATCTTCAACTGTTTTCCTAGACACACACACATGTATACAGGCACACACTCACACACACACATTCACACACACACATACATGTATACAGGCACACAGGAATACACACACATTGAACAAAAAAGAAAATTAATCAAAATACAATTAAAAAAAACAAATGGAACAAATAAAAAAAATTAATGTTAAAAATACATTAGCATATGAAACTAATAATAATAATAATGATAACAATGATGATAATACTAATATTAATAATGGTAAACGACATAATGGCACCAATAAAATTTTTTCTTTTTAACTCAGGTTTTGTTGGAGCTCTTGGAGTCTTGCATGTATAGCGGGCTTGCCACCCACAGCCTACGGTACCTTGCTATCCATTCTTTTCAGCTGTCTAATACTTTCCTGATTATTCGGGTGAGGCCAAGGAGGCAAGACTTTTCTCACAGTTCTACTGGACACTCTGTTCCAATTTCCTTTATATTCCTAATCGGCACTATCTTCTTCTTCATTTTTCATAGACAGGCTATTTCATACTTAAGAGGGTTGTATCTATCTATCTTTTTTGACTATTCATTGGTCAAAGGGGCACACAACATCAACTGTATACTATATGTGGTGTGTCTTGTCCACTACCACTAGGTCCAGTCTGTTATACTCTAGCACCTGATCTGTATGGATTGGGAAATCTCAGAGGATTTTGCTAGTCTCTGACTCCAACACTCTTTGCAGTTTGTACCCATACCATGCCTTGCCTTTCTCTCTCGCTCCTACTTTTCACACAGTTTCCAATGTAGCAGTTTCACTACCTCATCATATCACCAGAACTTGTAATGGTTTTGGGCAATTTTAGGGCATTCATTTGTGATATGGGCAATGGTTTTATGCATCCTATTACAGACGCAGCACAGCAGAGACACTTGCTCATTCCATAGGTTGACTCCCCCACCAGCTTGTGGCCAAAGCTTGGTCTTGCACTGCTAGTATAGTGCTCTCGGTCTTTTATTTTAGTGTTTCTTTATCCCCTGATCCCTTATCTGGAGGTCAATGCAGAAACTAGGGATAGACAAGTGGTTGGTAAGAGCTGTACGAGCCCAGTACAGGGATGCTGTCAGCAAGGTGACGATTGGCAAAGAGTATAGCGAAGAATTCCAGGTAGAAGTAGGGGTTCACCAAAGATCAGTTCTCAGCCTCCTCTTGGTCATCATAATCATCCAGGCAATAACAGAGGAATTCAAGACAGGCTGCCCCTGGGAGCTCCTCTATTGCTGAGTCACTACCAAAACTAAGTAAGAGGTTTCAGGTGTGGAAGCAAGGTCTAAAATTGAGGAACCTTAAAATTAACCTAGCAAAAACCAAAGTCTTAGTAAGTAGAAAGGCAGACAAATCACAAATCCCTTCAGGTAGATGGCCCTGCTTGATCTGTAGAAAAGGTCTAGGTAGAAACTTCATAAGATGTACCCAGTGTAAATTATGGACATATAAGAGGTGCAGCAATATCAAAGGAGTGTTAACAGGGAAAATAGTTGTTGTGTGTGGAAGGTACAATAAACACTAAAAATGTACAGAAAATAAATTCCATCACATGCCAGGGGGTAAAATTAGAAGCAGTCAATAGCTTCTGTTGCATAGACATGGGTGCTAAAATAAGAATAAGCTGGACAAAGTTGAAGGAGCTCCTACCTCTGCTGGTAACAAAGGCCCTCTCAGAGTGAAAGGCAGACTGTATGATGCCTGTGTGTGAACAGTCATGCTACATGGCAGTGAAACATGGGCTTTGACTGCTCGCGACATGCATAGGCTTGTAAGGAATGAAGCTAGTATCCTCCACTGGATGTGTAATGTCAGTGTGAGAGATGACTGTGCTGGTATGGTCATGTGATGTGTATGGATGAGGACAGCTGTGGGAAGAAGTGCCAATCTCTAATGGTGGAGAGAACTTGTGGTAGAGATAGACCCAGGAAGACATGAGACGATCTTCAAATGTTGGGCCTCACTGAGACAATGACAAGTGACTGAGACCTTTGGAAATATGCCGTGCTTGAGAAGATCCATCAAGCCAAGTGGGATCATAGTCATGGTTGATGCCAGTGTCACATAACTGGCCCATTAAAAGCATCCTTCAATTGTTGAGGAAATGCGGTGCTTGTAAAGACCTGTCAAACCAAGGGAAATCGTAGTCATGGTTGATGCCAGTGCCATCTGATTGGCACCCATGCTGGTGGCATGTAAAAAGCACCGTTCAAGCATTGGGCCTCATGGAGGCAGACACAAGTGTCCAAGACCTTTTGCGATATACTGTGCTTTTGCTGACCTATCAAGCCGGTGTCAGGTTATTGGCACTCCTGGAGTGGTTGGCATTAGGGAGGGCATCCAGTCATAGAAACCATGCCAAATCAGATCGGAAGCTGGAGCAGCCCGCTGGCTTACCAGTTTTCCGTCAAACTGTCCAGCCCATGCAGCATGGAAAGCGGACGTTAAATGATGATGATGATGATATAAAAACACACATCATTTATATATATATGTTATATATATATGTATATAATATATATATATATATATATATATACATATATATATATATGTATAGTATATAGATATATATATATATATATATAAATATATATATATATATATATATATATACATATATATATAAATGATGTGTGTTGAATATCATCATCATATTAACGTCGCTTTCCATGCTGGCATGGGCTGGAAGTTTGACGGAAAATGGTAAGCCAGAGGGCTGCTCCAGCTTCCGATCTGATTTGGCATGGTTTCTATGACTGGATGCCCTCCCTAATGCCAACCACTGGGCTCGTACAGCTCTTACCAACCACTTGTCTATCCCTAGTTTCTGCATTGACCTCCAGATAAGGGATCAGGGGATAAAGAAATAGATAGATATGTGTGTGTGTTTCTATGGTGGTTCATGAAATGATGCTATATGTATTGAGGCATGTTTGTGCATATATAAGTGTGTGTGAGTGTCCGTGCATATATAAATATATAATATTCATGTGTGTGTATTGTATATGTATATGTATATATATATATATGTATATATATATATATGTATATATAATATTTATATATATATATATATGTATATATATATATGTATATATATAATATATATATATTTAAATATATATATATATTAGAAAAATGAGGTAATCAGATCAGAGGTTCATATTTGTAGATTATTATTTATATTTACATTTTTACATATATATCATATCATTCGGATTAGCGCTTGCTCCCATTCTAGTGGGTTTTCAATCAAATCAGTTGTGGGTAGTTTGAACCTTTTTATAGTTTCGTATAGTGGGTGAGGAGGAAGTGAGACAGAGAGAAATATGTGTGTATGTGTGTGTGTGTGTGTGTGTGTGCGTGTGTGTGTGTGTGTGTGTGCGCATTTATATCTGAGAGTGAAGAAGTGTTATTTCCGTTGGTCTGCTGGACCCCCTGTGGTTTTATAAGAACTTTGGCCGTCCATTTCAATGTCACTGAGTGTGTGTTGTGCATAGGTTGGCCTGGCAAATGTCATTTGGGGTCACACTTTCTATGATCATTCTGTGGAGGTGTGTGTGTGTGTGTGTGTCTCTGTGTGTCTCTGTGTGTTTTGTGTGTTGTGTGTGTGTGTGTTGTGTGTGGTGTGTGTGTATGTGTGTGTGTGTGTGGTGTGTGTTGTGTGTTGGAGAAGGGGAGAGAGACAAAAAGAGAAAAAGGGAAAATAAAAATAATAATAATAAAAATAAAAAATTAAAAAAATAAAAAAAATAAAATAAAATAAAAAAAACAAAAATAAAAAAATAAAATAAAAAAAAAATAAAGAATAAATAAAAATATAAAGAATAAAAAATAAAAAAATAAAAATAAAAATAAAAATAAAAATAAAAATAAGGGAGGAAGTGGAGAAGAAAAAATATTTTTGTGTTGATATTTATACCACACATATATATACACACACACAGACTTATACATAAAATATTTGAAAAAACCTTTTTATCGGTTCAAAATGAACAACCAAATTATACCATCTTGAAAGTTGTATGTCATAGGAAAGTTAAAACTAAAGTGACAATTAAGGGTAAAGATGGAAGTGAATTATAAAGATAATAATATAATATGATGTATATAACAGGCAATACACACATCTACACACACAAAGATTTTCCTTCAATGTATGTTGAGTAAAGTTTCAGCCATTTAATTTGGGGGAGAGAGAACTAGCTATGAAATGTTTTTCATATTCCTCCTGAAGGGGGGGTCATTCTTCGGACACTTGTAGAAGGGAAAATATCTTAAATTTTCCTTCTCCACAGTAGCTAGGTGTGTGCTTAGTGGTATTTTGCGTAGTTCTTCCTGCCGAATATGTTGTCGGTGGATCCTGGCTCGCTGGCACAAAGAATTACCAGTTTCTCCTACGTAATTCTCCTTGCATGTGGGGCAGGTTATGCAGTATATGACGTTCTGCGTCTTGCAGTTCATATCTGCATTTACTTTGAATATGACACCATTTTTAAATCTTATCCTCTCTGTTGCTCTCTATGTATTGTAGGTGGGGTTGCTGCAGGTCCCACATCTACCATCTCCGCACTCTTTTGCAAAGAATTCCGTTTTAGTTTCTGAAGAGAATTTCGCTCTTGTTAGGTGTTTTTTTAGGTTTTTGTCCTGTCGTCTACTGTTTTTTTGCTATATTGTTTAATATGTTTTCATTTTGGGGCTCTGTAAGGCTATTGGTAGGTTTGAATGTATGTTTGGAAGATGTTGGTAACTCCAGGGTTGTGTGTGTTTATAAAAAGGGATAGTGTTTTCTTTGTTTTTTGTTTGGGTGTCCTGAGTTGTGTGATGTCTAGTTTAATGCTCTTGTGATTCCATTTTCTATTAGTTTAAGGGGGTATTTTTGCTCTAGGAGGAAGCTTGAGTTCATCTAGTCTTATTAATCGTATTGTGAATCAGTTACTATGCTACATATTCGTCGTGCCATACTATATGGGATGTTCTTTTTGTGTGGGATGGGGGGCAGGAGTGGAAATTTAAGTATTGATGTGTGTCAGTTTTTTTGTAGTGGATGTCTGTTGTGACGATGGAGTTGTGTATTTTGATGTTGATGTCTAGGAAGGGAAGTTCGTTGGCTGGTATCTATTGTGAAATTGATAGATGGGTGTGCAGCGTATGAGGATGTTGTGGAATGTTTGTAGGTCCTCTTCTGATCTGTTCCAAAAGATGATGAAACAGTCATCGAGGTAGCGTTTCCACTTTTTCTTGATGTCTTCTATGAAGTCGTGTTCGAAGACTTTCCCTATTTCGTCATATAGTTTTTTCTCCAGGAAGCCCATCACTAGGTTGGCATATGAAGGTGCGAATTTTGTACCCATAGCCGGCCTTTTATCTGTCGGTATGTCTTGTTGTTGAATGAGAATGTGTTTCTTCTAGTATTAGTTGGGTGGCTTGGGTGATAAAGTTTGTCTTGAGCGTTCATCTATAAGTTCTCTGTATTTTCTATTGATGTTTTATAGCTCTAGACCTAGGGTGTGTGGTATGTTTGTGTATAGATTTTGTGACATCAAAGCTTGGCAGTATGGTGTTTTTCGGGACTGTATTTGGAATGTGTTTGAGGAAGTCTATGTCATCCCTTATGTAGCTTGGAATCTGTGGCATAGAGGTTTGAGGAGTATATCTATGAAGTGGCATTAGTTGTTGTGTTGGGCCTGGGGTCCTGCCACTATTGGTCTCATCGTGAGGTCTGCAGGTCTTGTACTCTTATGTAGTGGTTCCTCTGTTCCTTATGGCTCTCTGTATTTCCGAGCTTTATGAATTTTAGGTAATCCATAAAAGTTGCTTTCTTTGGTTTGTGAGTTGCATAGATAATTTCCTCCTTATCTGTAAAGGAGTCCTGATATTCTGGACTAAAGTTCTAATTTTCTTATTGTTGTTTTCTCCGTGGTGTTGGTTCATCTTTGTAATATGTCGCTGTTAATAATATATCTATATATGTATATATATATATATCATATATATGTATATATATATATATACATATATATATATATATATATACATATATATATATATATACATATATATATACATATACACACACATGAATATATATAATTTATTATGCCGGACACTCACACACACTTATATATGCACAAACATGCCTCAATACATATAGCATCATTTCATGAACCACCATAGAAACCACACACACATAACCACACATATCTATCTATTTATCTACATATATATATATAAATAAATATATATATATGTGTGTGTGTGTGTATATATATATATATATATATATAGATAGATAGATAGATAGATAGATAGATAGATAGATAGATAGATAGATAGATTGATAGATATAGATATAGATATAGATATATAGATATATATATACATACACACACTCACACAAATACAGTGAGAGAGAGAGAGAGAGAGGAGAGGAGACAGCCAAATGAACACACCACACAAAGACCGTTAATTTGTTTGGCACCAATGTGACTGCAGATGTGGGATATAACGAATGCAACCTGACCAATTCCTTCTCCTTCTTCGTTTATTCCCTCATAAACACCATCAGATAATTAATATTATTTGCAGCCAGTTTGGTGAGAAAATATGCCATTCCATGGCTGTATTGATGAATATCAATGTAATAATAATATTTTGATTTGTTTCTATTATTTTTTTTTAACCCTGGGCAAATCTTCCTCAAAGACACTTACAGACATTGCCAATCCATTTGTGACTATTTCACCATGTTTTTTTTTGTTTTTAATAAACAATAATGGATTTTCTACTACATTGTCTACATAATGTTTAATCATCTAACTTTTCGTTGTTTTAATCATTGGACTGTGGCCATACTGGGGCACCACCTTGAAGGGTTTATTCAAATACACTGCAGCAATATTCTTTTTTTCGATGTATGATACTTATTCAATCAGTCTCTTTTGATGAACCACTAAGTTAATGAGACGTAAACAGGCACAAATAAGCACATGCATGGCTGTGTGATAAGAAGTTTGCTTCCCAACCACATGGTTCCGGGTTCAGTCCCAGTATGAGGCACCTTGGGCAAGTGTCTTCTACTACAGCCTTAGGTCAACCAAAGCCTTGTAAGTGGATTTGGTCAACGGAAACTGAAAGAAGCCCATAATATATATATGTATGTATAAGTGTGTGTGTGTTTGCCTTTGTGTCGCATAGGGAGGTAGCACTTTGATGACAGTTTTGGACAGCTGCTAATCACATGTCTGATGCTTTCCACAGAAATATGACATAATCTACATTTATGAGTCCATCTTGGAATTCCAAGGGCTTTGCTGTCTCTTTTGTTGATTAGGTATTTTATAGCAATCTCCTGTTCTTGGATTGCAAACGCCTAGCCTTCCAAGTGTGATGTGATGTAGTGGTCACAAGTCCAAAAGAGGTTTTGCTTCATGTCAATGTTACTATCTTCTAAGGCGGCAAATTAAGTACCAGTTGTGTACTGGGGCCAATCTAAATGACTGGCTTCCTTCCCCAAAACTTCGGGCCTTGTACATAGAGTAGGAAAGAAAATAATGCTTAGTGGTATTTCGTCTGTCTTTACATTCTGAGTTCAAATTCTGCCGAGATCAATTTTGCCTTTTATCCTTTCAGAGTCGATAAATTAAATACCAGTCGCATATTGGGATTGATCTAATCAACTGGCCCCCTCCCCCCCAAATTTCGGGCCTTGTGCCTTGAGTAAAGAAAAATGTTACTATCTTCTTCAAGTCCACGAGAAACA
>NC_043005.1:85036479-85038979 GCF_006345805.1 Octopus sinensis | reverse complement strand
AATGATATTTATGCTTTTATTGAAGTGCTTTATATCTTTGAATTATAAACATGATATTTCTACAGTATATAACTCCATATATAAAATACATGTATATATATATTGTATATATGTCTTATACATATATACTTTTTGGCTTTTTCTATTTATATATTACATTATAAACTCAGAATTTATAACATCTATATTATTTACAAACTACTGGTTTGTGATATATATAAGTACATTAGTGGCTGTGTGGATAAGCGCAGGAGTAGCTGTGTGGTAAGTAGCTTGCTTACCAGCTGACATGGTTCTGGGTTCAATCCCACTGCATGGCACTTTGACCAAGTGCCTTTTACTAGGCGCAGGAGTGGCTGTGTGGTAAGCAGCTTGCTTACCAACCACATGGTTTTGGGTTCGGTCCCACTGCATGGCACCTTCACCAAGTGTCTTTTACTAGGTGCAGGAGTGGCTGTGTGGTAAGCAGCTTGCATACCAACCACATGGTTCCGGGTTCAGTCCCACTGCATGGCACCTTGGGCAAGTGTCTTCTACTATAACCTCGGGCTTACCAAAGCCTTGTCAGTGGATTTGGTAGATGGAAACTGAGAGAAGCCCATATGTGTGTGTGTGTGTATTTGTATGTGTTTGTCCTCCTACCATCGCTTAACAACCGATGTTGGTGTGTTTACATCCCCATAGCTTAGCAGTTTGGCAAAAGAGATCCATATAATAAGTGCTAGGCTTACAAAGTCCTGGGGTCGATTTGTTCAACTAAAAAAGGCAGTGCTCCAGCATGGCCACAGTCAAATGATTGAAACAAATACAAGAATACATAAAAAACACTGGTGATGGTGCCATGTAAAAAGCACCCAGTGCACTCTGCAAAATGGTCGGCATATGGAAGGGCATCCAGCTGGAGAAACCATGCAAAAAGCAAACCCTGAACCCAATACAGTTCCTGACCCTTCCAGCTTTTTCTACCAAACCGTCCAATCCATTCCAGCATAGGAAACGTTTCCATCTTCAATCTCTAGCTCCTTATAAACTTTGTAGATGAAAGATTTGGCAACTTTTAAAAATCAAGATATTTCTAAATCGCTATGCTCAGCCTTTATAACCACAATAACAGAATGCCTCTTCATTTCTTGAGTAAGCAGAGGGTCTGCCATTATCATTTTCTGAAACAAAGATTATACAGAGTTAGTAAAAAATGCAGCAGTGACCCCCAAAAAAGGTATGTCCCCAAATACCTTATGCACTCTGTACAATTCCTAAAAGTATTCAATTATAGAAATATAATGGGGGTGGTGTTTTAAAACATTGAATGGCTTTGAAAGATAGATAGATAGCTGGATGGATGGATGGATGGATGGACTGCCTAATAATGGGACATACAAGCCCTCAATAGAAAGAAGTAGATTTTCCTGTATGCATGGGACTCAAACCCACACCTACTTGATTACGCGACCAGGTGTGCTACCTATTACACCAGCGAACTTATGTGCTTTTTTCTGTCAGATTTAAGAACTATAATTAGTTCTTACTTGTTTTTGTATTTCACGTGCTTTTACTGCAAATGGTTTTGTTAAGCAGTGTCGATTTTTACAATTCTGTAATAATGATAATAGTATTTTATAAGCTTAAAACTTATAGGGATCACCACACAATGCCTAAAGAACGTAGCTTAATAATGAGGCATTCAAGGGAAAAGTGTCCACATGGATGATGGTGCACTTGCATATAATGATTGTGCAAAGGAAGAGGCTTGGAAATGCAATTATGAAAGACTGCTGAACATGGAGAATAAATGAGAGAAGGAGAGTCTGACAAATGTTGACCCAATTGAGGGACCAGCTACCTGAATCGACAGTCCTTGGTAGATAAAGCAATTAAATATATGAAGACGGGGAAAGCCTCTGGCCCATCAGGAATCATTACTGAGATGCTTAAAATATCTAGCAGTGTTGGTTATGGTCTAATCACCTGTATTGTAAATCAGGTGGTTCATGAAGGAGTCATACACAATGACTGGTGTAGCAGCACCATAGTGAACTGCTACAAAGGTAAAGGTGGTGCCTTAGAGAGAAATAATTACAGAGGTATAAAATTGCTGGATCAGGTAATGAAAGTTACAGAGAAGGTCATAGCCCAACTAATTAGGGAGAGAATCTAGATGAGATGTAGTTTGGTTTTGTGCCAGGGAGAAGCACCACTGATGCTATATTTCTGGTAAGGCAACTGCAGTAGAAATACGTAGCCAAAGATAAAACTCTGTACTTTGCTTTTGTTGACTTGGAGAAAGCCTTTGACAGGGTCCTCTGATCCCTTATCTGGTGGTCAAGTGGTTGGTGAGAGCTGTACAAGCCATGCACAGGGATGCTCTCAGTAAGATGAGGGGTGGAAATGAGTACAGCAAAGAATTCAGGTTAGAAGTAGGGGTGAGTATAAGATTAGGCTGGGTAAAGTTCAGACAGCTCCTACCTCTGCTAGCAACAATGGACATCTCTCTCAGAGT
>NC_043005.1:85006479-85028979 GCF_006345805.1 Octopus sinensis | reverse complement strand
CAGTTCACTCAGCTGTAGAAATGCATTGCGATGTTACTGGTGCTAGGGTATATATATATATATATATATATATATATATATAGGTGCAGGTGTGGCTGTGTGGTAAGAACTTTGCTTCCCAACCACAAGATTCCGATTTCAGTCCTATTATGTGGTACCTTGGATGTCTTCTATTATAGTTCCATGCAAACCAAAGCATATATCTATTGTGTGTGTGAGTGTGTGTGTGTCTGTACCCCACACATTTCACTTGACAACCATGTTGGTTTGTTTATGTCCCTTCCATTTAACAGTGTAGTATAACAGACCAATAGAACAGGTATCAGGCTTTCAGAAATAAGTACTGGGTGTAGATTCATTCAACCAAAACCCTTCAAGACAGTGCTCCAGCATGACCACAGGCCAATGACTGAAGCAAATAAAAGGTAGAAGAAGATATATTTTCTGGCTGAGATCGAATCCTGCTGAGGTCAGCTTTGGCATTTCTTCTAAAACCAATAAAAGAGAACAAGACACTTTTCATGATACTCCACCGGTTACAACAAGAGTGTCCCAGTTAATTTGTTCAATAGAACAGCTTGCTTCTGAATTTAATGTGCAAGTGGCTGAGTACTCCACAGTCACACATACCCTTAACATAGTTTTCATGGAGATTCAGTGTGGCACAGAATGTGACAAAGTTGGCTTTTTCAATTACTCATTTTTGTATCATGAAAATTGTTTGCAAATAATTATTCAAAAACAATTGTTCGAATAACAGTTATTTGAAATAAATATCATTTAGGTACTTGATTTTTAATTTTAGCATTTTCGTTTAGATAAAATTAAAAAATTAGCATAATTAACATTTTGTATAATTGTCCTTTTGAATAATTTTCATTCATACAATTTTCCATTCGATTAAATGTTGCCTCATGAGTGGATTTGGAAGACGGAAATTGAAAGAAGCCTGTTGTATATATGTATATATATATATATCATCATCATCATCATCATCATTTAACGTCCGCTTTCCATGCTAGCATGGGTTGGACGGTTCAACTGGGGTCTGGCAAGCCCGAATGCTGCACCAGGCCAGTCAGATCTGGCAGTGTTTCTACAGCTGGATGCCCTTCCTAACGCCAACCACTCCGAGAGTGTATATTATATATATATATATAAGTGTGTGTGTGTATGTTTGTGTGTCTGTGTTTGTCCCCCCACTATTGCTTGACAACAATGCTGGTATGTTTACATCCTTGTATCTTAGCGGTTCAGCAAAAGAGACCGATAGAATGAGTACTAGGCTTACAAGGAATAAGTCCTGGGGTTGATTTGTTCATCTAAAGGTGGTGCTCCAGCATTGGCGCAAATGACTGAAACAAGTAAAAGAGTAAAGAGTAAGGAGAATAATTATTTTCACACAATTATTTTCGGACAATGTTCACATAATCTTCATTTTTGCCATCTGAGTAGACTGGAGCAACATGAAACAAAGTGTCTCACCCAAGGGCACAATGCCCTACCATGACTTGAATTCATCCTTACAGAACGACTTAAAAGCTGTACCAGTTTTAAGTATGAAATTCACACACAGTCATGGCATCTGTTGCAGCATTTAAACCTCTTCTCAAATTCATTGACACAATTCTTCGAAATAAACTCAGGTGCTACTTCTTTAGTGTTTACTTCTCATTGGATAAACTATGAAAAAAGCAACTATTTTGTTTTGTTTTGTAAAAGAGCAAACTCATTGTTTGGAATGAAGCAACTATGTCCTATAAATGTTCCCTACAAGCACTTCATACCACAATGAGAGACCTTAGATCAAACAACATCCTTGGAGGTGTGACTCTACTTCTTGCAGGAGATTTTCCACAAACTCTGCCTATTATACCCAAAGGAACACCCACCAATGAACTTAATGCCTGCCTTAAAAACCCCCTCCTTTGGTCGAATTTCCAATCGAAACAACTCAGATCACTCCTACAGACTGGTCAGCTTACAACCCAGTTTTCAGAAAAGCTCCTTAAAATCGACAATGGATAAATTATGTCCGATAACAACAGAGACATTGACACTACCACCATTGGCCACACTGTCTCCAGCTCTGATGACTTATGTTCTGCTGTTTACCCAAATCTTACAACAGAATACATAAAACCAGATTAATTTCGCAACAGGGATGTTCTTGCACCTACAAATGTGGCTGTCAACACTCTTAACTGAAGAGCAGCATCACTGACTGTTTTTTGAGAGTTTCTAAGACAGTTGAGAGGAAGAAATTAATCTTTTAATCAGAAACTGCTGAAGCCATCCGAGGATCAAGTGGTCATTTCAATCAAAGCAAAGGATTAATTTAGGACCCAGTCAGAAAGCTATACAGGAATTTGAACCCACAATTCAAAGAGCCAGAATAAGCAGAGAAAGCATCTCTTCCAAAACAATTCTTCCAATCTGCCAAAGGTGGGAAGTAGAGATGGTCTCAAAAGGATTTAAAGCTGGAGTAAAAACAGTTGGACTTATCAACCACAAGTCATTTTGTTCACCCCTCTAAATATGTTTGTAAAGTATCATAAGAGATATCTTCTTCCAGCCTAGAATAGACAATACGATAGGAGACTTCAGTGTTGTGTAGAATAAATTAGTTTTTATGGGTTGTAAAGATATTTTAGTTGCCAACCCTAAGTGGCGAGAAATAAATACGGTAAACAGAGCCGATTGGTAGTGTTAGTAAAAATATTTGAGATTCCATCAATTTTACATTAAAAACGTCACTTTTCTTCCGTTCTGTGATAATAGCTTATCAAGTACCAAGTGGCTTAATACCTGAGATAATAGGCACTTTTATATATTTATACAGTCTGATATATAAAACGATTGTATAACTAATACACTTCTTCAAAAAAGCTTCTCTAATTCTGCACAAGGTTTTGTTCTCTATAATGAATCAAAGATTAATCATTGTTCTACATACAAGGAAATCTTTGTTATTTTATGATAGAATTTTTCGTTTATCAGCTGACCTGGAATTGTTTGATGTAACTATCAGATATAGAGTGATGGAACTGAGCTTTATGAATTGATAGGATTGTCCGTGAAAGATAAACTTTAGAAGAGAATCTATTTTAACAGAGTTTACAGAGTTTGGTCTCTTCTGACATGATGATGATGATGATGTATTTGGTCGTTTTGCAAAATGTGAATAGAGTTATGCCAGAGCCCAACTATAACATCGCTGTTTGAAATTAACGATGTCTAGTCAAGCAATCAGGTCGATTTCATAAACAAAAATTGATCGTTAATTATAAAATATTCTGCAAAATGAATATCACTGACATACATCCAAAGTCAGAGAACAATTAGTGGTTCCATTAGCACTGATTCTGATTGGTCAAATCAGTGCACCTTAAGAAATCTTTGTGTGTATGTGTGTGTGAATGTGCATGCATATGTGAGTGTCTATATATATATATATGTGTGTGTGTGGTGTGTGTGTGTGTGTATCAGCCCTCTTCCACATGCACATACAAACTCTCT
Source organism: Octopus sinensis (assembly GCF_006345805.1). Lineage (NCBI taxonomy): Eukaryota > Metazoa > Mollusca > Cephalopoda > Octopoda > Octopodidae > Octopus > Octopus sinensis. The sequence continues at coordinate 85,025,460 of NC_043005.1, read as the reverse complement.
TATACACACGCGCACCTTCGTTTTGGGATCACCACCACTTTATTATCTCCCCTTCTCCCTAGCTCTCCTGTGTGACCCTTCTGTCCGGCCATCAGCATGATAGATCGCTAGCTACTACACAGTCTTTATTTCCTCTCCTAGTTTCTTTCTGTGTTCCTTTCTGTGGAAGAGCATAGGCTCGAAACATTAAAGACTTTTTCACTTCCCGAGCATTATACTAATACATCTGTTTGATATCTACACCACCTGTCTTCGTCTTTTGTTTTTTTTGTGAATTCTCCCTATATATATATATATATATATATATATATATATATATATATGAGGGCTTCTTCTCTGAACCCCAAAACATGTGGTTGGTAAGCAAGCTACTTACCACTCAGCCACTCCTGCACCTTAAAAAAAATTCTTGGCAGCGGTGGGACTATATTCAGTTGAAGAGACTACAGCTGTTAGAAATTTATACAAAGTCAAAGAGTTAGTGACTAACTGGGGAACAGCCAAACCCAAATGGCATATTGGGCAGAGATATTCCTACAAAAGATCTGTTTGCCATATTCCATGATCTACAGATCACAGGACACCTCTGAGAGTTTTAATAAAATACGATAGGTATTGATAGTGATAGGTATCATATTTTATTGATAAAATATATTTTATAGAGAAAATAATATACTGGCTCTATAAAAATAAGACGACATTATGGATAGATTATCAACAAAAACCCATTTGAACCCTTTTCTTTAGAACTAGAACAAGTATTTAATTGGTCAAATTCATTATCATCATCATCATCATCATCATCATTTAGTGTCCATTTTCCATGCTGGCATGGTTGAATGGTTTGAGAGGAGCTGTTAGGTTGGAGAGCTGCACAAGGCTTCAGTTGTCTGTTTTGGAATGGCTTCTGTGGCTGAATACCCTCCTCCTGGGTGCTTTTTACGTGGCACGAGCACCAGCAGGGTTGCCAAGTAAATTCTTTTCTACTCTAGGCACAAGGCCCGAAATTTTGAGGGAGGTGGGGGGGGGCAGTCGATTAGATCGACCCAGTATGCAACTGGTACTTCATTTATCGACCTCAGCAGAATTTCAACTCAGAACGTAAAGGCAGACCAAAATACCACTAAGCATTATTTTCTTTTCTACTCTATGTACAATGCCCGAAGTTTTAGGGAAGGAAGCCAGTCAATTAGATCGGCCCCAGTATGCAACTGGTACTTAATTTATCGACTCCGAAAGGATGAAAGGCAAATTCGACCTCAGCGGAATTTGAACTCAGAATGTAAAGACGCACGAAATACTGCTAAGCATTTTACTTGGTGTGCTAACGTTTCTGCCAGCTTGCTGCCTTAGGGCTGCCAAGTAAATTGCAAGACAAAGACTTCTTAGTTGAGAGAGGGAGTGGAGCTGGGGATAGTGGATGTGTGCCTGGCAAAAGGTTAGAGTATGATAGAGGAACAGAAATAGTTGCCTTATTATAAGTGGGGATATGTGGCCATGCCAGTAAGAGAAGGAAGGTGGGAGAGAGCTAGAAATTGAGAGACAATCAGAAGGAGAGAGGGAGAGAGAAATAGATGATTGTGGAGATGTATTGGGGCCTAGCCACAGGGAACAGTAGAGGGGAATATAAGTTGCACAAAGGAGATAGAGGGTGATGTTCCATATGATGGAGGAAGACATGCCAGTAGAAAGTGATGGTGAGGAAACTGGAGAAGCTGGGAGTGAACTACACTTATCATTTCTTATTATACAAGCTATGTGTGCATGGTCTGATCAATAAGTATCCGGACTGTTTCCATAGTAACGAAGCTAAAATACGCAGAGTAAAGCTGCTTGACACAGGTTGACCTTAAACTTTGTTGTGTATGCACACTAAGTTTTAACGATCTAGCTCACTTCCGTTGTTTACAGCAGTGCTTGGAAGGAAGGTGTGTAGCGTGTGATCATCGTGATGACCATGACAGAGGAAGTTGAGCAGAGAATCTGCATCAAATTTCGCTAAAAGCTTGGCGATACCTGCTCAGTGACCCAGGCAAAGTTTTCAAAATGTTTTCATCATTGTCGACACAATCAAGAAGATCTTGTTCAATTGAAACTCAAGTGTCTTTTTGGTCAGCTGAAAGCAGTTTTGGCACAAACATGGTGGCAGACACTCATACCCAAATCTGCAGTGATAATGGGCTGAACTGAACCGTAGCTAATCTGCACATTCTCTGATAACTCACGGATGGTAATTTGACGATTACCCCTCACAGCTGTATGCATTTCTGCAGTGTTTTTCTCAGTTCTGCTGGTTGTGGGTCTCCCACAACGTTCGTCAATATTGACTTTTTTTCAACCATCTTGGAAACGTCTGAACCACTACTACACTTGTGTGAAGCTCATACACTCCTCTCCATACACTTTCTGCAACTTTGAAGCTTATACACTCCTCTCCATACACTTTCTGCTTCTGAGCAGGTATCGCCTTGACACCTTACCCTGTCATGGTCAATGCAACGATCACACACTACACACCTTTCTTCCAAACACTGCTGTAAACAGCGGATGTGAGCTAGAACGTTAAAACTTACAGCACATGCGCAACAGTGTTCAAGGTCGATCTGTACCAAACGACTTTGTTCTGCATGCTTTAGCTTTGTTACTATGGCAACGGTACGGATACTTATTGATCAGACCTCGTATATTGATAAAAAGTTATGTGAGTTTATTTTGTAGTGTTGTATAAATGAAGTTGAACAGAAATTTGGGAACTATTATAAGGCAATTATGTAGTAAACGGTAATATTACATATTCTGTATCAATTCCCTTTTCTTTTGTGCAATAATATTTCCACCATAGATTGCTATTTTTTAAAAAATGGAGATGAAAGACAAATGTAGGAAGTGATAAAAGAACATAATGAATAAGACCCCAAAAACATCCATTGTTGGGTGTTGTGGCAGAAATTAAAAGCTTCAACCATAAGTCATGAAGATTTACTCACACACCCAAAACCCAAAGGTTTCTACTGTCTATTTTACATTTTGGTATTGAAGAATCATAAAAGACATTTATGGTTCTATAAAATGTCAGCTAATTAATGGCAGATGCCACATTTGGAATTGTTCTCCTCGGAGACATTACAAGTAGTCAATTAGCTGAGTCTTTGCAAGAAAAATGGAAAACACCCACATAAACGTGACCTTGTGCTCATCCTTCAACTAAAAATAGTTTTAACGTCACAAGTTAGTTTATTTTTAACCCTTCAACATTCAGAGTATTCTGTCAAAAGTAATCCTTCTTTATTCCCATTGTTTTGAGTTAATCATGGATTACCTCATAGTTTTGAGATTTCAGTAATGTGATTGGTTACTTTTAGAATGACATTGTAGAGTAGGTATGAGAGGCTGGATCTGGCCAATTTAAATATTAAGGGCACAGCATTGAAGAATTTGAATAACAACAATTATATAAGTTATAATAAGGCAGTTTAATATAAGCGAATTTTGTTGTTTTTGTTTTGCTGGGGGTCCAGATAATTTTATAATATCAGTGAGGATGAATTAAAAATTAACAGTGGGTCCCTACACCTGTGTGGCTCCTGGCAGCTGCTCAGCATGTCTATGCCTTAAGACAGCACTGAACTTGGGTATATAACTCATCACATTTTCACCACCTTATCTCTCTCTCTCTGTCCTCTTCTTTATCTACCCCTCTCTCTCTGTCTTCTCCTTTGTCTCTCTCTCTCTCTCTCTCTCTCTGTCCTCTCCTTTGTCTCTCTCTCTCTCAGTCCTCTTCTTTATCTCCCTCTCTCTCTCTCTGTCCTCTCCTTTGTCTCTCTCTCTGTCCTCTCCTTTGTCTCTCTCTCCTTCTGAGGTAGTGGTGGTCCATGGCTTAGTGGTTAGAGTATTGGACTCATGGTCATAAGATCATGGTTTCAATTCCTGGACTGGGCAACTAGTTGTGTCCCTGAGCAAAACACTTCATTTAACATTGCTCCAGTCCACTCAACTGGCAAAAGTGAGTTATCTTATGAAGGACCGGCATCCCACCCAGGTGAGAAAATATACACCATGAAATCAGGAACCTGACCCCTATGAGTCAGTGGGATTCAAAGAAGGTAATTTTACAAAATTAGGTAACCATGTATCTCCTCTGTTACAAGACATCTATTTCTGTTCCCCTATTCATACTCTAATTTCTCATCACCTGGCTCTAAGCCCCTTCAAGGGGTCTTGTCTAGCAAGTTATTTAGTGACCCCACGGCTGCTGGTATTACCTAATGAGAACCCTGTAGACTCTGTAAAGTGTTTTGTGTGAGGAAGGGCATCCAGCCATAGCAACCACCCCAAAGCATCCAGCCAATGCCAGCATTGAAAAGGATATAAGATATGACAATGACAATGATGATGATGACAACGATGACAATGATGAGGTGGACTATGATGATGATGATGATGACATGACAAACATGATGCTGATGAAATGACGATGATGACGACCTACTTTTGGGCCACCCTGTATATAAGTACAAATAGAATAATAAATGAAAAAGAAAGGAGGAAACTTCTAACAATGCAGCAAGGAAGGTTGGAAAACCTTTATATATTTCAGGCAGAAAGGCCCCTCTTCACAAGGATATAGTTAAGAAATGTGAGTTTATGTAGATCCTGCCATTTGGATAGCCAAATGGGCAGTGACCTGGCTAAATCCAGTGAGTGTGATAGCAGCAGAAAGCCTCCAAAAGATTGATGCTGCATGTCCTTGTACAGAACAGATGTTGACAATGTTTATCACTGACTACTAACACAGCATTTATCTCCATTGCTAACAACCCCAATGGAGACAATCACCTTCACCACCACTGCTTCTGGGCTTAAGCTAGTCATCCCTGACCACCTCAACTGTGAACTTCACAGCACCAACACCACCATCCTTTGAGAAACTGCTGCTACTATCACACTGCTATCACCAAACTAAGCAGGGTCACTGCTATCCAAACAGCATAGATCATTAAATAATGATTCTGTTCTCCCAGAACAATGACAAAATTTCCCCCACAGATAGAAGGGGACAGAAGAAGAAAAAAATAATAACAGCACTCAATCGGTTATGATAACGAGTGTTCCAATCAACAGAAATTAATGTACAAGTCACTGAGCATTTCACAGACATACATACCTATTTCTTTACTACCCACAAGGGGCTAAACACAGAGAGGACAAACAAGGACAGACAAACGGATTAAGTCGATTACATCGACCCCAGTGTGTAACTGGTACTTAATTTAAATGGACCCCGAAAGGATGATAGGCAAAGTCGACTTCGGCGGAATTTGAACTCAGAACATAAAGACATACGAAATACCTATTTCTTTACTACCCACAAGGGGCTAAACACAGAGGGGACAAACAAGGACAGACAAACGGATTAAGTCGACTGTATCGACCCCAGTGCATAACTGGTACTTACTTAATCGAACACGAAAGGATGAAAGGCAAAGTCGACCTCAGCGGAATTTGAACTCAGAACGTAATGGCAGATGAAATACTGCTAAGCATTTCGCCCGGCGTGCTAACGTTTCTGCCAGCTCACCACACACATATACACATACCCTTAACATAATTCTCAGGGATGTTTATCATGACAGATTGTGACAAAGCTGGCCCTTTGAAATACAGATACTACTCATTTTTGCCAGCCGAGTGGACTGGTGCAATGTGAAATAAAGTGTCTTGCTCAAGGACACACCACACCACTGGGAATTGAACTCATGACCTTATGATTGTGAGCCGAATGACCTAACCACTCAGCTATGCACCTTCGCTAAGGAAATGAAGAATGAGTAGAGGAATCTCAACCAAAATCCAAATTAACTTATCTTCTATGAGCAACGAGTGATGTCAGAGAGAAAGAGAGAGAGAGAGAGAGAAATTATATTTAAAACCTTGAGACATATATATATATTGGTCAACAGCTTTGTCTCAGACCAACTGTGAGTGGAACTATGTCAGTGACCAGGTCACCGATTGTGGGAGGAAAATTTCAGCACCAAATAATGATTAAGGGAAGATAAGAGTCTTTGTATATTTTAGAATGACTAATATGTGCCACAGTAATTTCTTTAGTTCCAACAAAGTCTCAGATCAAATCACTCACCTGGCAATTACATCTCCGAAATTTAATTATTATAAAATATCTTGAAGTGTATGTGTCTATCAGAAAGAGTTTTATTCTAACAGATACGTATTCTTAGTTGGATTTGTGATCATATCATTGAGATATTTTTTAACATAGCATTCAGATTTAAATCTAAGTTGCCTTGGTGATAAATAAATGCATTTCATTCCACGTTCTCATTTGCAGTTGGTCTCAATTACCACCAAACAACTGTTCTACCTTCTCTGGCCAATGAAACAAGAATTTATCTTACTTGATATTTAATGTACCAATCATCATCATCATCATCATTATCATCATCACATTGTATTTGTTATTGCTCTCAATAGATTATCCCCTTCTGAACTGAAAAAGTGAAATGCTTTTCATAGGGTTTGAACCCACACTTCCTGTAGACAAGAGAGGCATTCAACCACTGGACAAAAGCATAGGTTTGAAGGCAGAAACGTTAGCACCCCAGGCAAAATGCTTAGCGGTATTTCATCTGTCTTTACGTTCTGTGTTCAAATTACGCCAAGGTCAACTTTGCCTTTCATCCTTTTAGGGTCAATAAATTAAGTACCAGTTACAAACTGGAGTCGATATAATCGACTTAATCCGTTTGTCTGTCCTTGTTTGTCCTCTCTGTGTTTAGCCCCTTTGTAGGTAGTAAAGAAATAGGTATTCCATCTGTCTTCACATTCTGAGTTCAAATTCCGCCGAGGTCAACTTTGCCTTTCATCCTTTCAGGGTCGATTAAATAAGTACCAGTTATGCACTGGGGTTGATATAATCGACTCAATACGTTTGTCTGTCCTTGTTTGTCCCCTTCTGTTTAGCCCCTTGTGGATAGTAAAGAAATAGGTATTTTGTCTGTCTTTACATTCTGAGTTCAAATTCTGCCAAGGTTGACTTTGCTTTTCATCTTTTCAGGGTCGATAAATTAAGTACCAGTTGCATACTGGGGTCAACTTAATCAACTGCCCCCACTCCCCCAAAATTTCAGGTCTTGTACCTAGAGTAGAAAAGAATATATTGCACTTAGTTCAATATACATATTCATACGTAGGTGGAAGATTTGGCTGTGTGATTAAATAGCTTACTTCCAAACCATATGGTTTTGGGGTTCAGTCCCACTGTGAGGTGCCTTGGACAGATATCTTTTACTGTAGCCCCAGACCAACCAAAGCCTTGTGAGTGGATCTGGTGAATAGAAAGCAAAACAAGCCTATCGTGTGTGCACATGTGTGTGTGTGTGTGTGTGCATGCGTACATGTGTGTCTTCTAGTCCCAGCACTGTGCGTTCATTGTAAACGAGTGCCATTGTCATACAAGCAGTGTCATTCATTTCTGTGAAGGCAGGCAATAGAAAAATCTGCCTTAGTAAGCCGTGTCGGGGGCCATGGGGAAGTGGACATTATAATGATTAAAAAGTGTGCAAATGGATTTTGAATGCAGATTGATAAATTATAACGATGTGGTTTTTAATAAAACTGCTTCATTAAAACTGATTTGTTGTAGCAGTATTCAAATGTAAATAGAATTAAAGTTGTGTGGGAGATTATATAAAAGTTTAATATCAATGAATACAAATGGAGATTAGAAAGCAGTAATGAAAGCATATAAAACAGAATTTTTTCTATTTTTGTTTTTTTTTCTTTTTTAGAATGATATTCAATATTGTGGGGTATAATTCAAAACTTATTGCTGAAAAGAAACATGGAAAAAAAAGATGAATTTTATTTATTTATTTATTTATTTTTTTTTTTCAAAGAAAACAGTTAATTTATTAAGCGCTGCAAGCTGAGGCCAAAATCAAAATGTTTGAACTCATAACGATGCTAGCTCAGATTATACAAGGATTATACAAGGATTATACAGGATCTTTTTGTTTTTACCCTCTTTCCATTTTCCTCATATTCATTCCTTTCCTGATTTTGATGAAAGATTTCTACCCAAAACGTTAAATACATTCTCTTCTTTTTCTCTTCATGCTTTTAACTAATATCTATTTCTTTACTACCCACAAGGGGCTAAACACAGAGAGGACAAACAAGGACAGACAAACGGATTAATTCGATTATATCGACTCCAGTGCATAACTGGTACTTATTTAATCGACCCCGAAAGGATGAAAGGCAAAGTCAACCTCGGCGGAATTTGAACTCAGAACGTAACGACAGACGAAATACCTATTTCTTTACTACCCACAAGGGGCTAAACACAGAGAGGACAAACAAGGACAGACAAATGGATTAATTCGATTATATCGACCCCAGTGCATAACTGGTACTTATTTAATAGAACCCGAAAAGATGAAAGGCAAAGTCGACCTCGGTGGAATTTGAACTCAGAACGTAGCAGCAGACGAAATACAGCTAGGCATTTCGTCCGGCATGCTAACGATTCTGCCAGCTCGCTGCTGTCAATGAAATTTTGTGTCAGTGTTCTTTTTTATATTTGATTGCAAAATATACATATTCATGTGTGTGTGTGGTGTGTGTGTGTGTGTGTGTTGTGTGTGCATATACATATAAATATAAACATGGCCATATCACGTTTAAAGCACTGGTTCTCGTCCGGTCACCGAAGTTAAGCAACGTCAAGCCTAGTTAGTACTTAGATGGGTGACCGCTTGGGAAACCTAGGTGCTGTAAGTGTCACACATAGGCGTAGGAGTGGCTGTGTGGTAAGTAGTTTGCTTACAAACCACATGCTTCCGGATTCAGTCCCACTGCGTGACACCTTGGGCAAATGTCTTCTGCTATAGCCTTGGGCTGACCAAAGCCTTGTGAGTGGATTTGGTAGACGGAAACTGAAATAAGCCCGTCATATATATATATATATATATATGTGTGTGTGTGTGTGTGTGTGTGTGTGTGTGTGTTCGTGTGTGTGTGTGTGTGTGTGTGTGTGTATGCATGTGTGTATAAATGTTTGTGTGTCTGTGTTTGTCCCCCCAACATGACTTGACAACCGATGTTGGTGTGTTTATGTCCCTGTAACATTAGTGGTTCAGCAAAAGAGACCGATAGAATAAGTACTAGGCTTACAAAGAATAAGTTCTGGGGTTGATTTGCTCAACTAAAGGTGGTGCTCCAGCATGGCCACACTCACATAACTGAAACAAGTAAAAGAGTAAAAGAGTAAAAGATATATTTATATATATATGTATATTTCAGTGACATAGTTAGATAAGCTGAGGACTTTGACTCTTCTTTCTAGGAATCTGGTGCTTCGTGTCCTCTCTATTATAATTATGAACTTATTGCAGAGCTCTTTTATGCTAATATTACTTACTGCCACTAATATTATTGTTGTTATTATTATTATTATTATCAATTATTTAGATTTACTGCAGATAACAATAATAATAATAATAATAATAATAACAACAACAACAACAACGACAACAACAACAAGAATAATAATAATAATCAGTAAGGGATAAAAGAAGACACCACAGAGGAAATAATTATAGACGAACTCAGGTCTGATGAAAATGCAATAATGATTGAAAGAGTTAATGTGACTGATAAGCAAAGTGAAATACTCTCTGAACCAACCGTAAACACCAAGGCAAATGAAAATCAAATAGATGAAGAAAGTCACACGGAAATTGAGCCAACTGAACTACATGATCTAAAAAGTCAAATCATGATTGAATGGCTGAAAATTAAAGAAACCAATATGAATTAACGTGAATCTCTCCCAGAAATTTGCATCCCTAATCAAAACCAGAAAATAATTGATAAAATCCATCTTGCACTTAAGGATATAATTTCAGCTAATAATGATTTTACAGATCTCAACCAGCTGTACTATGCATCTGTGAAAATCTCAACGATTCTATGTAGTGAAAAGATTAGAAAACAACAATATTCCCACAAGAAGCCTTCTTAGCAAGAGCATATTCAACACCAAATTCAGCTACTTAGGTCTGACATAGAATGTTTAAAAAGCCTTAAGTTTGACAAGACTATCAAACCAACAAAAATCAGGAAATTAAAGAAAAAATATAATATGGAAACCATATTTGACATTGATGCCACCATAGAAACCATCAAGCAAAAGGTATGTGCTAAAGCTGACCGCATAGCAAAGTATGAAAAGCATGTTAGATTCTTCAAAGACAACATGTTAAAAAATAGCCGCAAAAAGTTTTACAGGAAGATAGGGAAAATACCAATTACAGTAAAGTCTATCCCATCAAAAGAAAAGCAGAAATTTTGGAATAAAATCTGGGCAGAAGAAAAAACACACAACATGAAAAGGCCCCTTGGATTGATAGAATTTCTACTGACTTAGAGTCCTTAGAAGAGCAAAAGTGGGAGGGTATCAAGGTAGAGAATGTAAGATCTGCTCTCAGGAAGTCAAGTAAATGGAAGTCTCCCGGAAGGATAAAATTCCTAACTTCTGGTTGAATGCCTTACTAGGGAGTCATGAACTACTTATAAAAACTTTATGACAATGTTTTGCAGCAACCTATGTTGTCTGCATGTGCAGTTTTCTTGCACCTACAGAGTATCTCAACAGGTGTGATAGAGCTGCACAGTATATTCACTGGGTAATTTGCAAAAACATGGACCTGCCCCGTGATAAAAACTTTCCAGCTTGAAAAGGATCACATCTCACTCCTCTGGAGCTTCACCGTTCAAACTGACAGAAAGATAGATGCAAATAGGCCAGACATTATATTAAAAGACTTCAGACAAAAATCCTGCCTCCTCATTGATATGACTGTCCCAATCGATATAAATGTATCTGTCAAGGCCTACCAGAAACTGAGCAAATATAAAGATCTTGAAATAGAAATTGGCAAAATGTGGAACCTGAAGGCTAAAACAATACCTGTTGTCATAGGTTTCCGAGGAATGATAGCAAAAAGGGCTGATTGCTACCTAACTCAGATACCAGTAAACCCTAAAATGGCAGAAATTCAAAAGATAGTGCTCATGGGAACTGCCCATATCCTCCGCAAAATACTGTCCAGGTAATCTCAAATTTTAAAACAAACTCATAATTTTCTTATGGTTTTTAAACATTCTCTAGAACAACACTATGTACAAAACCTAATATATAACATTCTAGGCATAACACCAACATGAACTTCTACCTTGTTGTCTCTTGAGGTCTCTGGGTGAGATTTGGAGCCAACTTGTACAAATGCAAAGCAAAAGATAAACATAAAATAATAATGTTATCTTTACGAATATTCATTAGAAGATTTACTGATTTATAAATGTATACACACACACACACACACACACACACCTGTACACATACTATCATTTGTTTAACAGAATGTTGCCTTTGTTTTATTTTTCTTTTGAGCATTCTTGCCTTTTTATGTTGCTTTCTCAGCACTGTCATGGTATTAGCTGTCAAAAGTGAAAGTAGAAAAATCTGACATCAACTTCGTGAATTTACGTCAGGTTTATACCTTCTTTAATTTACGTCATTTATTTACGTATCACCACGAAGTTCAGTTTAAAGTTTATGAATAAATGCATTTCATTCCACGTTCTCATTTGCAGTTGGTCTCAATTACCACCAAACAACTGTTCTACCTTCTCTGGCCAATGAAACAAGAATTTATCTTACTTGATATTTAATGTACCAATCATCATCATCATCATCATTATCATCATCACATTATATTTGTTATTGCTCTCAATAGATTATTTGAACTGAAAAAGTGAAATGCTTTTCATAGGGTTTGAACCCACACTTCCTGTAGACAAGAGAGGCATTCAACCACTGGACAAAAGCAATTCTTCAAATTTCTCTATGAATTTTAGAAACTCTATTCTTACCAGCAGAAATGGTATGGTTGGTGTGTGCACATGTGTCTGTGTTTGTGTGCATATGTGTGTGTGTGTGTTTGTGTGTGTATGTGTTTGTGTGTGTATGTGTTCGTGTGTGTGTGTGTATGTGTGTGTATGTGTGAGTGTGTGTGCATGTATGTGTGTGCATATGTGTGTGTGTGTGTGTGTGTGTGTATCCACATGTATGGTGGGATTTCAGTTTCCAGTTAGCAACCGAGTCTGAATCCTTTCAAACTGCATTGGTCAGCCGAAAGCCGTACCAAGATCCTCCCCCCCCCCATATTAACACAAGTTGGGATTGAACCAAAAACCAAACGCTTGCCATACAGCCGTATGTGCACCTATTTCCATAGATTTGCCTCCAGACGACCACCTACATTGTTATAAAAATATTGTCAGATTCATTTGTTTGTCTCACAATAAACTCGTCAATGTTTTATTGGAACGAATGGAAGACAATACATTGTTGGTTTATGGTTTTATATAACAAGATGACTGAAATGAGAATTATTGCATTTTATAGATGGATGACAAAATATATGATACAACAGGACATCGTTGTGAAAGCAGCAAGCTATAGGCTAAAATTATCAATGTGATATATATATTGGCACAGGAGCAGCTGTGTGGAAAGTTGCTTGCCTACTAACCACATGGTCCCAGGTTCAGTCCCACTGCACGGCACCATGAGCAAATGTCTTCTACTATAGCCTTGGACTGACCAAAGCTTTATGAGTGGATTTGGTAGACGGAAACTGAAAAAAGCCCGTCGTATATATATATACATATATACATGTATATGTTTGTGTGCCTGTGTTTATGCCCCTACCATCGCTTGACAACCGATGCTGATGTGTTTATGTCCCCATAACTTAGCGGTTCTGCAAAGAGACCGATAGAATAAGTACTACACTTACAGAGAATAATTCCTTGGGTTGATTGTTTGACTGAAGGCAGTGCTCCAGCATGGCCACATTCAAATGACTGAAACAAGTGAAAGAATAGAATATATATATATATATATACATACAAATATATATATATTATATATTTATATATATAGTCTGTAGTTATATATGTGTATGTCTGCGTAAATAAATACTTACATACATACATGTATATATTTATATATATATATATATGTATGTATGTATTTATATATATAAATATATATATATATGTATTGTTGGCGATTTTCTTTCTCCATCTTCCCTTCCTTGGACCTTTCCTTTCTCTATGTTCCTGACGAAGAGCTCCACTCAGAACATTAAATCCTCCTTCTTTCTTTCCTTTCCTGAACATCCAATAACACTATACTTGTTCCACATCCTCACGTTGTTGTGTTTTCTCTTTGTTCTTGTTTGGATTAACTATATATATTCTTTTACTCTTTTACCCTTTTACTTCTTTCAGTCATTTGACTGTGGCCATGCTGAAGCACTGCCTTGACCCCATGGCTTACTAATTAAGTCTAGTTCTTATTCTGTCAGTCTCTTTTGCTGAACTGCTAAGTTATGAGTATGTAAACACAGCATCACCAGTTATCAAGCAGTGATGGGGTGGACAAACACAGACACAAAGACACGCACATGTAGATATATACATACACACATATACAACAAGCTTCTTTCAGTTTCTGTCAACAAAATCCACTCACAAGGATTTGGTCAGCCTGAGGCTATAGTAGAAGGCACTTGACCGAGGTGCCATGCAGTGGGGCTGAACCTAGAACCATGTGGCTGTGATGCATGTGCCTGGTGTACCCTTATCAGACGGGTAGTCATGATGGGTATACTGGGCTTCGTATATTTTACCCCAGTGTCACTTTCATGGCATGCACTGCTCTCTCACTCAATAATAATAATAATAATAATAATAATAATAATAATAATAATAATAATAATAAATGGTTTTCTGTGCTTGGGAAAATATGTTAAAATCCTAGCCATCCATACATATAGCTGTGTCCTCTATGTCTCCCTCTCAGCTAAGAGGTCCAAGCTTGTCAACTCCATTCAAACCATCCAACCCATGCCAGCATGGGGAATGGACAGTGAACAATGATGATGATTAGGATTTATATGTATATATATATATATACATATATAAATATGTATATAATATATAATATATTAAATATTTGTTTATAAATATGTATATTATATATATATACATATATAAATATTTGTATATAAATAGTATATTATATATATATATATATACATATATACATATTTGTATAAAAATATGTATATTATATATATATACATATATAAATATTTGTGTATAAATATGTATATAATATATATATATACATATATAAATATTTGTATAAAAATATGTATATAATATATATATACATATATAAACATTTGTATATAAATATGTATATTATATATATATATATATAAATATTTGTATATAAATATGTATATTATACATATACATATATAAATATTTGTATATAGATATGTATATTAATATATACATATATAAATATTTGTATATACATATGTATATAATATATATATATATATATATATATATATATACAATATAAATATTTGTATATATATGTGTATATTATATATAGACACATAAATATATGAAATGCCGCTTACCATGTTTTAAGTGATTAATTTTCTAATTCGTTTAAAAATCAACTCAGCCCCTTTCTTTGATACCTACTAGTATCAATTCCCTACAGGTTTCAGTCTAATTAAACCTCCTCAATAAAGCATACATTAGTCAACAAATATTTCAGGCTTTCCAACTCCAATATTTTATCTTGTTCCTAACTATACAATTCTCATGCAGAAGGCACCCCTAGAAAAGTAATCACAGCTCTCTAATGCCTCTAATCAGTCCATGCTTTCCACACCGAACCATTTGTTATTTGTTGCTCTCATACTTTACCAATTACTCAGTAGAATATTCTTCCATTTTATCCAATAAATATTTTGATTTAAATTTAATTTTTGGTTAATTTAAATTGTGAGAGTTTTCTCCGTTGCCCTCATCTGATATAAATTTGCTTTAGTGCTAATGAATTTTTCGCATTAAGGTTTTAATTGCAATTCATTAAAAAATTATTTGCAGTTCATTACATCTCCCATATGGCCACCTAACTATATCCTTCTTCATCTTCATGAAGGAGGCACCCTTTCTAAATTTTACATCACATTTTTTTTCTGCTGACATTAACATGAATGTGTCTGGGAGTTTATATTGGTATGGCAGTGTGTCGAGAAGCTTACTTCTAAAATGTGTGGTCGTGAGTTCAGTCCCATAGTCTGGCTGCTTGGGCTAATATTTTCAACTATAATCTTTGACCAACCAAAGCCTTGTCAATGGATTTAGTAGATGGAAACTAAAAGAAGCTCTGTGGCTGTGTGGTAAGAAGTTTACTTCCAACCACATGGTTCTGAGTTCAGTCCCATCATGTGGCACATTCCACAAGCAATTTCTTCAATAGCTTCAGACCAACTAAAGTTTTGTTAATGGATTTAATGGACAGAAACTGAAAGAACCCCATCGTTTATATATATGTATATATATATATATGTGACTGGCTCCTGTACATGTGGCATGTAAAAAGTACCAACCGATTGTGACCGATGCCAGTATCTCCTGACTGGCTCTTGTACCAGTGCCATGTAAAAAGCTCCCACTACACTCTGGGGATGGTTGGTGTTAGGTAGAGCATCCAGCTGTAGAAACATTGCCAGATCAGATTGGAGCCTGGTGCAGCCATGTGCTCTCCAGACCTCAGTCAAACTGTCCAACCCATGCCAGCATGGAAAACGGACATTAATCGATGATGATGATGATGATGATATATATAAGCCTTGAAACGGGGTTACTTTGAACAGTCTTAGACTTCTTATTGCAATAATTTCATAACTATTTTTTTCAATCTTAACTAAATTTCACTATGTTTAGGGGAACTAAATAGATAAGCTGATACATGAAGTAAAAATAAGCTGCAGTCAATATTTGATCACTTTTTTTAATATAATCGTTGCTGTTCAAAGTAACCCCTGATTTGGGGTTACTTTGAACAGTAACGTTTTTTTTTTTTTTACTTATGTTCGAAAGCTGAATATGTTATCTGGAGGAATAAGTTTCCCATCAACTGTAAGAATCGCTTTTAAATGCTGGAAGTACAAGGATACGTCTGTAGCACTTAAACATGCTCTGAATCTTTTGATATTTTGGCACAGGCATGATGCTAATTGGGATTTGTTTCACTTTAAAAATGAATAGTCCATTCAGCTGAAGGAAAATTGTTTCTAAATTGCGTTACTGTGCGACCTTGAGCTGTGATATAAAGAGGAAACAAAATATTATATTTTGTTCAAAATAACCCCATTTCATGGTATGTATATATATACATATATATTTTGCTGTGTTTGGGGAGATTCGTATTGTCTTAATGCTTTATTGTCTAACACATTCACCAGTTCAGTTTCCCCTCATTTATTATTTATATGCTTTCTTCCAAAATTTTCATCGCTTTTGAAACCATGTCTATGGATGTTGACTCTGTCTGTTATGAGAGATGAATTCCTTTTGTCATAAAAGGAATGCAGCTCCAATAACGGACAGAGTCAATATCCACAGACAAGGTTGCAAAAGCAACGAACATTTTGGAAGAAAAAACATAAATAATAAATGAGTGGAAATCAAATCAGGGAATGTGTTAGACAATATGATTCTCCACAGACACAAGAAAATTTGCTTCAAAACACGAATTCACATAAAGAATCTTCTAAAGCAAATACAAAAACGAAGCATATATATATACCACTTCTTAATTTCAATGGAAGCAATGCAAGTGGAAACTAGAGGAACATAATTAAGATCCACACTCAAAAATCAAATACATACATATATTCATATATTCTTCTATATTTACAAAACAGATATATAAATTCCAAATATATAAATATAAAAATATATATAAATAGATAAAAATCGGTGTTATACACAAAATACAGTGAGTTTACATTTAAAAGTTGTAAAATATTGGTGTAATTAAAAATTTGGGATGATAAAACAGTAAAAGAATGTATTAAAATCCCCCGAAAAATAATACAAAAATTCAAAGTTCCATCTACAGGCCATTTCAGAGATGTGCCAAGTAATATGATATATTTTATATTTTAAAAACTGACACTCCCCTCATCAGGATGTTTTTACACACAATATATGGCATCACAGATGGCTGGAATGTAATTGTATAATAGTATTTCTATATTTGTTTTTGTATAGTGTTGCCAGTACCACCTGACTGGCCCCCGTGCCAGTGGCATGTAAAAGCACCCACTACACTGTTGAAGTAGTTGGCATTAGGAAGGGCATCCAGCTGTAGAAACTCTGCCAGATCAGATTAGAGCCTGGTGCAGCCATCTGGTTCGCCAGTCCTCAGTCAAATCGTCCAACCCATGCTAGCATGGAAAGCGGATGTTAAACAATGATGATAATGATGATATATATATACATATATATATACATACACACACACACACCCATATATATATTACATACTCTGTGAATTTAAACTGAAAAATATTTTTGTAGATAGTTTGTAAAGCTATTTTCAAGCTTTAATAAACAATATATTAGCCGCCCATATTATTTATAATTTTCGCTTTTACCATTTATGAACTCAGTGTATGACTTCAATGGAGATCTTATAAACCGACAAGGCAAGCTGAGTTTAACCCTAGGCGCAGTGAGAGCCACTGATGAGCATTAAGATGCATAAGCATTAAAATGCAAAATCATCGATGATCTGTCTATATCTGCTGCTGTAGGGAGCCTGTCTCCCTTATCAGGCATTAAGATAGTGTTTCTGTGGCTATTGAGTTCCTTTGACTCTTATTTCTAGCATTACTGGTGCTGATTGGTGACCCTTGTCACTTTAGTGACATATCTGTTTCTGCCTTTAGGTTGTAACATGGCAAATTAGCTACCCATATATATATATATATACATGTAAGCATTCATATGGGAAAGGACAGCTAAGCCCATGCATTTATGTTTTAAATAGCACTAAACCTTGTTTCTTTGAAGAATGGGACACTCTTGGAAAATTCGCTTTCATGTTTCGAAAACATAGAGACAACTTGGTAAAACCGAGTGTTAAAGCCATTTTCAGTCAGCCGAAGGCCAAGCAGATGATAATAATATTCTCAGGATTTAATTTGGTGTGTTAAGGAATCATTCCAAAACTTACCATCATTATTTTATCCTTTCATTTACGAAGCATGAAATTAAATGAAATTTGCTATAAACCTCTCTAAGCACTCCTGTAACTTCAAAGAAAGAAAAACCAGCGTTTAAATCCCAGTTAACATATATTTATAAATGTGGTTCTTTCCATTCAATTCCATGCCGCAAGGTTTTTTTATATAATGGCAAATTATTCTTAATTTTTCCTGATGCCAATGAATTAAATAAATGCTCAGAAATGTTGGCTCACTGCAAACACTCCATAAGTTTTTTCTTTGAAACTGTGTGACCTTGACTGGTGCAGCTAAAATCACAAATATTGAAATAATGAAGTTTTCTTTTTATTTATTTCTTTTCATTTCATTTACAGATTTATGATTATTATCCTGTATTTTTGAACTCACTCTCTTTCTCACTCTCTTTCTTTCCCTACCACTCATTCTACCACCTATACATAAGTATATATGTATGCTTCTGTGTGTGTGTCTGTGTGTGTATGTGTATGTGTGTGTGTGTGAAATTTCAGCAGATAATGCATTAGACATACACATAGGTGTAGGATTGGCTGTGTGGTTCCAGGTTCAGCCCCACTGCATGGCACCTTGGACATGTGTCTTCTACTATAGCCTCAGGCCGACCAGAGCCTTGTGAAAGGATTTGGTAGACGGAAGCTGAAAGAAGCCCGTCGTATATATGTATATATATATATATTATATATATATATATATATGTGTGTGTGTGTGTGTGTGTGTGTGTGTGTGTGTGTGTGTGTAT
>NC_043005.1:84951479-85003979 GCF_006345805.1 Octopus sinensis | reverse complement strand
GTTATGATAGGCCCTTCTTATTGTACCATGTAAATACCCCACTAGATAAATATATATATATGTGTGTGTATATATATATATATGTATGCGTGTATTATTGTATATTATATATATATATATAATATATATCTATATATATATAATATAGTGAGAGAGAGAGAGAGCGGTTGTATACTGTCAACTTATTTAATATTTTTAATATCATCATCATCATTTAACGTCCGCTTTCCATGCTAGCATGGGTTGGACGGTTCAAGTGGGGTCTGGGGAGCCCGAAAGCTGCACCAGTCCAGTCAGATCTGGCAGTGTTTCTACAGCTGGATGCCCTTCCTAACGCCAACCACTCCGAGAGTGTAGTGGGTGATTTTATGTGCCACCGACACAGGTGCCAGACGAGGCTGGCAAACGGCCACGCTCGGATGGTGTTTTTTATGTGCCACCGACACAGGTGCCAGACGAGGCTGGCAGACGGTCACGCTCGGATGGTGTTTTTTTTATGTGCCACGACACAGGTGCCAGACGAGGCTGGCAGACGGCCACGCTCGGATGGTGTTTTTATGTGCCACCAACCGACACAGGTGCCAGACGAGGCTGGCAGACGGCCACGCTCGGATGGTGTTTTTATGTGGCCACCGACACGGTGCCAGATGAGGCTGGCAAACGGCCACGATCAGATGGTGCTTGTTACGTGCCACAGCACGGAGGCCAGTCGATGCGGTACTGGCTACGGCCACGTTCGGATGGTTTTCTTATGTGCCCCGTGCCACCGGCACTGGTACCACAAAGAACAAATTCCATTGATGTTCATCTATTTTGATTTGTTTTGATTTTCACTTGCCTCAGCAGGTCTTCACAAGTGTCACAAGAAGGAAGGTATGCACAGGTGACTGACTACGTCCCAGGTAGGGGCCATGGGTTATGCTGACTAGTCTTGCCGGGGGTCTTCGGATGGTTTTTTTATGTGCCACCGACACAGGTGCTAGATGAGGCTGGCGAACGACCACGATCGGATGGTTTTGTCATGTGCCCACCGCACTGACTACAGCACTGATGGATTTCTTGTGTGCCACAGGCACTGGTACCACAAGATACAAATTCCATTGATGTTCATCTAATTTGTCTATTTTGATTTGATTTGATTTCACTGCCTCAACCGGTTTCAACAAGTGTCACAAGAAGGAAGGTATGCACAGGTGGACTGACTAGTCTTGCGGGTCTTCGGAAGGTGTTTTTTATGTGCCACCGACACAGGTGCTAGATGAGGCTGGCGAACGGCCATGATCGGATGGTGTTTGTTACGTGCCCACAGAACGGAGGCCGGTCGATGCGGAACTGGCTACGGCCACGTTCGGATGGTTCTCTTGTGTGCCACCGGCACTGGTACCACAAAGTGTGTGCCACCGGCACTGGTACCACAAGCGATACTGACTACGGCCACGTTCGGATGGATTCTTGTGTGCCACCGGCACTGGTACCACAAGGATACAAATTCCATTGATGTTCATCTATTTTGATTTGTTTTGATTTGATTTGATTTTCACTTGCCTCAGCAGGTCTTCACAAGTGTCACAAGAAGGAAGGTATGTACAGGTGGACTGACTACGTCCCAGGTAGGGCCCACGGGTTATGACCTGACTAGTCTTGCCGGGTCTTCGGATGGTGTTTTTATGTGCCACCATGTTCCCACAGCACGGAGGCCAGTCGATGCGATACTGGCTACGGCCACGTTCGGATGGTTTTCTTGTGTGCCATAGGCACTGGTACCACAAGATACAAATTCCATTGATGTTCATCTATTTTGATTGATTTTCACTTGCCTCAGCAGGTCTTCACAAGTGTCACAAGAAGGAAGGTATGCACAGGTGGATCGACTACGTCCCAGGTAGGGGCCACGGGATATGGCCTGACTAGTCCTGCCGGGTCCTCTCATGCACAGCACACTTCCATAGGACTCGGTCTTCAGTCATTTCCTTGGTGAGACCTAAAGTTCGAAGGTCGTGCTTCACCACCTCGTCCCAGGTTTTCCTGGGTCTACCTCTTCCACAGGTTCCCTCAACTGCTAGGGTGTAGCACTTTTGCACACAACTATCTTCAGCCATTCTCGTCACATGACCATACCAGCGCAGCCGTCTCTCTTGCACACCACAACTGACACTTCTTAGGTTCAACTTTTCTCTCAAGTACTTACACTCTGACGATTATGAACACTGACATTACACATCCATCGGAGCATACTGGCTTCATTTCTTGCAAGCTTACGCATATCCTCAGCTGTCACGGCCCATGTTTCACTACCATGTAGCATGGCTGTACGTACACACGCATCATATAGTCTGCCTTTTACTCTTAGCGAGAGGCCTTTTGTCACCAGCAGGGGTAAGAGCTCTCTAAACTTTGCCCAGGCTATTCTTACTCTAGCAGTTACACTTTCAGCACACCACCCCCGCTACTGACTTGGTCTCCTAGGTAGCGGAAGCTATCAACTACTTCTAGTTTGTCTCCCTGGAACGTGGTAGAAGTTGGTCTCTGCACATTTCCAGTGTTCATTTCTCCTGAGCATCTGCCACAG
Source organism: Octopus sinensis (assembly GCF_006345805.1). NCBI lineage: Eukaryota > Metazoa > Mollusca > Cephalopoda > Octopoda > Octopodidae > Octopus > Octopus sinensis. Next base: position 85,001,410 of record NC_043005.1, on the reverse strand, counting down.
ACAAAAACTATTTTCTTAGTTAGCCTTCCTTTGACATTGCTGCACCTCTTATGTGTCCATAGCTTACACTTGGTGCACCTTATAGAGTTTCTACCTACACCTTTTTTACAGATCGAACAGGGCCATCTACCTGAAGTCGTTTGTGGTTGGTCCACCTTCCTACTTATTAGGACTTTGGTTTTGGCTAGGTTGATTCTAAGGCCCTTCGATTCTAATCCTTGTTTCCACACCTGAAACTTCTCCTCCAGTTCTGATAGTGACTCAGCAATTAGAGCAAGGTCATCAGCATATAGGAGCTCCCAGGGGCATCCTGTCTAAATTCTTCCGTTATTGCCTGGAGGACTATGATAAATAGGAGGGGGCTGAGGACTGAACCTTGGTGGACCCCAACCTCTACCCGGAATTCTTCACTGTACTCGTTGCCAACCCTCACCTTACTAGCTGCGTCTCTGTACATGGCTTGCACAGCTCTCACTAATCATTCATCTATCCCTAGTTTCCTCATTGACCACCAGATAAGGGATCGGGGGACCCTGTCAAAGGCTTTCTCTAAGTCAACAAGAGCCAGGTACAAGGGCTTACCTTTGGCTAGGTATTTCTCCTGCAGCTGTCTTAACCAGGAATATAGCATCAGTAGTACTTTTCCCTGGCACGAACCCAAACTGTATATCATCTAAGCTAACTCTCTCTCTAATTAACTGGGCTATAACCCTCTCCGTAACCTTCATTACCTGATCCAACAGCTTGATGATATATATATATATTATATATATATATATATATACACATATATATATAGTGAAGTACATATATATAGTGAAGTGAGGGAACAACTATGTGTTAGTTTGACACTCAGGATAAATGGAAGATTCTTTGATGTTTCAAGCTTATGCTTTTCTACAGAGAGGAATGAGGAAAAAAAACAGATGGAGAGTAAAGACAGAAAAAAAGGAGAGAAAAAATGCATGATGGGATTAACAATTGCACATGTTGAATACACACACACACACACATATACATACAAACATACATAAATACACATATATATAGACACACATACACATATATATATATATGTATATACATATGTATAAAGACATATATAAACAAATATATATATGTTTGTGTATATCTATATGTATGCATGGTGTGCATTTATGTGCATGTATGTATAATATATATACTTACATGTTTGTATACATATATTTACACACACATATATATATATACACATGTCCACATTAATATATACACATATTCCCACATAGAAACCTACATCTGCATATGTTATATATATGTGTGTATATATATATATAAATATATATGAGCTCTTGTATTTACCATTATGTAAATCTTCTTCTCAATCTCCATTCAAGGCTATAACCATTTTCAAATTCTTCGCAATATTTTCTTTGCCATTCCACCCTCCATGGAATGGTAAAATTATTCATAACTTACTCATACCATAAATTTTATCCAACTTATTCTATTCTCTGTTCATGTATATAAAATATTATTTAATTCTTTTGTCCTCCTCTCTCCTAATGTTCACAATGTATATATGTGTGTATATATGTGTATATATACGTATGTTGTTACAGTGTTTTCTTTAGGAGGTTTTTATGTTTACAGTAACACTATATTGCCAATTGTGATCTAAATGTTCTTACCTACTTAATTAGATTAAAATATATAAATAAATATGGACTCTGCAATTACTTCTCTTCGTTTTGAATTCATTAATTTCAGAGGAGGTCAGGTGGAGGTGGTGTAGATGGTGGTGTAGATGGTGGCGGGGTTCTATTCTTCATGTCAAGCACAAATATTCAAATAGATTTTATCTGAAGAAATCTTCTGCTTCCAAAACTATTCCAAGAAATTAATGAAATCACAAAGACAAAATAGATGATAACTTGTTGATGTGTAATTATATGCAGATGTAGGTTTTTATGTGTGAATATGTGTATATATTAATGTGGATATGTGTATATATGTATGTGTGTTTAAGTATATGTATACAAACATGTAAGTATATATATTATACATACATGCTCATAAATGCACACCATGCATACATATAGATATACACACATACACACACACATATGCATGGATACATATATATACACACATACACACAGACACTCTATCTATGTATACATATGTGTGTGTGCGTATAAAGTTATATAAAGATATATATATGTGTATGTGTGTGTGTGTGTATGTGTGTATGTATATATATATATATAAATATATATATATATATATATATATATATATATATATATATATACATGATTATGCATACATCTGCATATATCCATATCTAAATATATGTGTATGCATGTGTATATGTGTATGTGTTTTTTTATAGACTCAACAGGTATATTGAACACCTGAATAAAGAGATATGAGAACTGAGACTGATATTCTACACAGGTACGGCAGAGTTTAGTGGACCTGACGGAAAGAATATGACAAAAAAATTTTATATCCCAATGGCAAAAAATAATAATGATAATTGTTTGAAATTTTGACAAAGGTCAGCAATTCTGAAGTAAGGGTGGAGAAAGTCAATTACACTGACCCTATTACCTGACCGGTACTTTATTTAATTGGCCCTGGAAGAATAAAAGGCGAAGTGGATCTTAGTGGAATTTGAACTCATAGTGTAAAACGCCAGAAGGAAAGCTGTGAAGTATTTTGTTTGTTAAGTGGCTGTGTGGTAAGTAGCTTGCTTATGAACCACATGGTTCTGGGTTCAGTCCCATTGCATGGCACCTTTTTGGGGTAGGGGTATAGTTGATTACATTGACCCCAGTGTTTCACTGCTACTTAATTTATTGTCCCCAAAAGGATGAAAGGCAAAATCGAGCTTGGCGGAATTTGAATTCAAAGTGTAAAGATAGACGAAATGCCACTAAGCATTTCACCCAGCATGCTAATGTTTCTGCCAGGTCACCACCTTACAATGGCATATAATATTTATTTATTTATTTTATTACCCACAAGGGGATAAACATAAAGGAGACTAACAAGGACAGACAAAAAGATTAAGTCGATTACATCGATCCCAGTGCATGACTGGTACATATTTAATCAACCCCGAAAAAATGAAGGGCAAAGTTGACCTCAGCAGAATTTGAACTCAGAATGTAACAGCAGACAAAATACCTATTTCTTTACTACCCACAAGGGGCTAAACACAGAGAGGACAAAAAAGGACAGACAAACGGATTAAGTCGATTATATCGACCTCAGTGCATAACTGGTACTTATTTAATCGACCCCGAAAGGGTGAAAGGCAAAGTCAACCTCAGCGGAATTTGAACTCAGAATGTAGCAGCGGACGAAATACCGCTAAGCATTTCGCCTGGTGCGCCACCATTTCTGCTCGCTCACTGCCTTAGAATGGCATATAATATTGTATATGATTGTCCCCCCAACCCATATAGATTTCAGGATTACTCTACAGCCTACTATATTGATCTCCCTAATAGATCTCTATTTTGCTTTAGTGATCCCTAATATCGTGAAAGGTAGAAGTATCTTGCTTTTAGATTCAGAGAATTAAATGTATCAATTTATGATAATATTAATTCTATATCTAAGAAGATTAAAAGATTTCAGCAATAACTAAACAGATGTGTAGGATAAGGATTAAGAAATGGCCAACAGTATTGAAGATCCATTCTTGTAAAAGAGATTCCTTGGCGAGATATAAGTATCGGGTAACAATAAAACAGAAATACTATATCCAATCCAGACAGCATTTTTAGACACTATAATGGAATGGTAACATATCCATCATAATAAGCAGCAAGTTGAAAGGAATAAATCTTTGGAATTTCTATGTATTAATGATGGTACTGACAAATAAAAGTGACACAAACCTGGACATCATCTTCATGATTGAGTTCAACATTTAAAAGAAAGAAGCAGAAGTGTGACTGTGTGGATAAGAAGTTTGCTTACCAAACACATGGTCCTGTGTTCAGTCCCACAGTGTGGACCCTTGGGTGAGTGTCTTCTACTAAATCATCAAGCCAATCAAAGCCTTGTGAGTGGATTTGGCAGTTAAACACTGGAAGAAGCCTGTCACACACACACATATATATATATATATATATATATATGTGTGTGTGTGCATATATATATATATTCATCATCTTCATTATTATCATCATCTTTTAACGTCTGTTTTTCATACTGGCATGGGTTGGATGGTTCAACCAGGGCTGGCACACTGGAAGACTGCACCAGATTCCAGTCTGACTTGGCATGGTTTTCTACGACTGGATGCTCTTCCTAACACCAACCCCTCTGAGAGTGTAATGGGAGCTTTTACATGCCACCGGCACAGGTGCCATTTGTGTGACACCAGGGTGCGGTTACATGTCACTGGCACAATATATATTATATATATATATACTTCTATGTGTGTGTCTTTGTGTTTGTGCTTGTCCCCCCCACCCACCCACTGCCACTACCTCTTGAGAACCAGTGTGCTTACATCCCAGTAACTTAGCAGCTCAGCAAAAGAGACCACTTGAATAAGTACCAGGCTTTATAGAAAAACAAGTACTAGGGTCAATTTGTTTGACTAAAATTTTTCAAGATGGTGCCACAGCATGGCCACAACCTAATGACTGAAACAAATAAGAAATAAAAGATAAACTTACCAAACACTGATCATTGGCATTGAGTTCCCTATAATCCTCTGAGACACACCACTTGTCTAGACTTACAAAGGGATCAAGGCTAACTTGTCAGATATAATGATTAAAGACTGGAAAGGAAATTCCATACATAGAGACATCTCAATGCATCTCACCTCCTGAGAGAAAAATCGGTTTTAAATATTGGAACAAGGCCAGCAATTTCGGAGGAGGGGGTAAGTCAGTTACATGGACTCCAGTGCTCAGCTGGTACTTATTTTATTGACAGCGAAATGGATGAAAGGCAAAGTTAATCTTGGCAGAATTTGAACTCAAAACTTACAGAGCTGGAAGAAGAGCCACTGAGCGTTTTGTCCAATGCTCCACCAATTCTGCCAGCTCACTCCCTTAATAATAACAATAGTTTCTAATTTTGGCACAAGGCCAGCAATTTTGAGGGGAGGGGGGCACAAGTTGTTTCCATCAACCCCAGTGGTCAACTGGTACTTTATTTTATTAACCACAGAAAGATGTGAGGCATAGTCCACCTTGGTGGAATTTGAACTCAGAACATGAAGGAAGAAATACCACTAAGCAATTTTCCTGATGCCCTTGCATTTCTACCAGCTCAGCACTTTAATAAGGGTTCCTTTCGAACGTTGGGCCTCATGGAGGCAATGACTGAGACCTTTGGCATTATGTGTTTGCTTGAGAAGAAGACCCATCAAGCCAAGCATAATTACAGCTGTGGCAGATACCGGTGTGTTGCAAATTGGCCCGTGTGCCGGTGGCACATAAACGCTCCCCAGTGTCACACAATTGGTACCCATGCCAGTGGGACATAAAAGCACCCATTACACTCTTGGACTAGTTGGTGTTAGGAAGGACATCCAGTTGTAGAAAACCATGACAAATCAGACTGGAGTCAGGTGCAGCCTTCCAGCTTACCAGTCCTAGTCAAACTGTCCAACCCAGGCCAGCATGGACAATGGACGTTAAATAATAATGATGATGATGATGACGAAGGCAGAGTTTCTGAAATGCTACCAACTCCAATCTCTTCGTATGAATTGGTAATAATAACTATTTAGTGATCATACATGAGGAAATAATCCACCTGATGAGGAAGGTTATTTCCATAAGGTGTGGGAAGGACTCCTTAATGATCATTTCTATTTAAGGCAAAAGGCCTGAAATTTGCGGGGAGGAGGTTTAGTTGATTATATCAGCCCCAGTGTTTCACTGGTACTCAATGTATTGACCCCGAAAAAATGAAGGGAAAAGCCGACCTCAGTGGAATTTGAACTCAGAACATAGCAGCAGTTGATACACTGCTAAGCATTTCGTCCAACTTGCTAATGATTCTGCCAGCTCGCCTCCTTGAGGGACCACATAATAATGATGCGACTATATTGTTGTTTGCAGATAGAGATTCATAAAGAGATGAAAAGAAATAAGGAAGATATAATCTTAATCCCTCTCATACTGTCTTAAAAGCTCTGCAAGCTAAGACTTGTACAATGATGATCAATAACAAATACAAGATGTACCATCAGATATATATATCTATATATATAAAGCTGTAGTTATGTGAGTGTCTGTCGCCTTCGATTTAGATTCCTAACTACTCCCACATTTTGCGGTGCAGTTTAACCAAATTCGGGTATCTTATAGTCGTAATTCATATTGAGCCCGTCTGAGTATTAGCGCGCGTCTACGATGAGTCTACGATTTTAAAAATAATTTAACATCATTTTTTATTCCATTTTAATGCATAATTTTTCGTGTGTCGATGGCGGTGGAGTTGGCGTCCATGGTCACACCTGCACCTGTTTGCTTCTCCCCCTTCTTCCCTCCCTTGTGAAGCTGTGGGGAAGGGAGTGTAAGGAAATCAACGTCGTAAAGCGTTGTCATGGAGACCAGCGTTCTTTTAGAACAACGACTTCATGGCTTGAAGACACCAAAACAGAAATGGCTAAGAAAGCCCGAATTGGCATCTATAAGGGAAGTAACTCTCTAAAAATGCTTATATAGTTATTTCCCTTGCAAACCCGAGCAACGCCAGGCGATACTGCTAGTATATATATATATATATATATATATACCAACCCCAGGACTTAGTTTTCAAAGTCTAGTGATTATTTTATTGATCTCTTTTGGTGAACTGCTAAGTTTCAGGGATGTAAACAAACCAGGACAGACACAAATAAAAAGATCCCTGCCATACACACACGCACACACACACACACACAACCATGGAGATATGTGATTAGTCAATGGTTAGGGTGTTGGGCTCAAAATCATGAGATAACATGTTTGATTTCTGGACCGGGCTGTGTGTTGTGTTCTTGAGCAAGACACTTTATTTCACATTGCTCCAGTTCACTCAGCTGTAGAAATGAGTTGTGACATCACTGGTGCCAAGTTGTATCAGTCCCTTTGTTTTATCATTGGATAACATCGGTGATGTGAAGAGAGGATGCTGGTAGGCATGGGCAACTGTTGGTCTTCCACAAACAAACTTGCCTGGACTTGTGCATCAGAGGGGGAATTCCTAGGTGCAATCCCATGATCATTCATGACCCAAGGAGGTCTTTATCTGTTATACATAAATGCATACATACATGTTAAGCACACCATTCAAGCGTGATCATTACCATGTCGCCTTACTAGCACTTGTGCTGATGGCACGTGAAACATTCAAGCGAGGTCATCGCCAGTGCCGCTAGACTAGCTTCTGTACAGGTGGCACGTAAAAAGCACCATTTGGGCGTGGCCGTTGCCTGTACCACCAAGCTGGCCCTCGTTCTGGTGGCACATAAAAGCACCCACTACACTCTCGGAGTGGTTGGCATTAGGAAGGGCATCCAGCTGTAGAAACTCTGCCAGATCAGATTGGAGTCTGGTTTGCCACACCGCAGTCAAATTGTCCAACCCATGCTAGCATGGAAAACTGACGTTAAATGATGATGATATATATACATATATTTATAAACATATATACATACATATATATATATATATTATATATATATATGTGTGTGTGTATGTATATATGTATATAATATATGTATATATATCATCATCATTTATATATATATATATATATATATATATATATATATATATATATATATATATATATATATATATATATAATATATATATATATATATATATATATATATATATATATATATATATATATATATATGTATGTATGTATATATGTATATATGTGAAGGCACATGGTTCAGTGGTTAGAGCGTCGAGCTTACAATAGTGAGGTTGTGAGTTCAATTCTTAGACCGGGCTGTGTGTTGTGTTCTTGAGCAAGACACTTTATTTCATATTGCTCCAGTTCACTCATCTGTAGCAATGAGTTGCAACATCACTGGTGCCAAGCGGTATCAGCCTGTGCCTTTCCTTTGGATAACATCAGTGGTGTGAAGAGGGGAGGCTGGTATGCATGAGCAACTGCTGGTCTTTCATAAACACACTTGCCTGGACTTGTGTCTCACGGGGTAAATTTCAAGGTGCAATCTCATAGTCATTCATGGCTAAAGGGGGTCTTTAACCTTTATATATATAAGGACAATGGTCACACAATATGACTAGGATGTTAGAACACCTATATTGCTAGAAATAAGAGCTAAAAAGCTCTAATACTGTAGTCAAAGCACATAATTGTATACGTATATACAGAGAGGGACTTTAATTGCCTGAAAACACCAGAATTAGCTAAAACTGACCAATCAGTATAGGGAATTCTCAACAGGTGTTTTTCAGCAATTAAAATCCCTGTCTGTATATATGTATAAAATAATGTGCTTTGACTACAGCATTAGAGCATTTTAGCTCTTATTTCTAGCAATGTAGGCACTTGTAATATCCTAGTCATATGTAGAGACAGTTATAGTTTTCCTTTTTGGCCAGACATTGCATACTGTTCACTATTTACATTATTTAGAATTGATGGACATTTTTCCTCATCTTGTTTGTTGCTAACACATTTTGGTTGATATACCCTCCAGCCTTCATCAGGTGTCTTGGGGAAATTTCAAACCTGGGTTCTCATTCCTAAGGTATTTTTCGATATTATTATCATTATTAAGGTCAATGCCTGGAATCGAACTTGGAATCATGGGGTTAGTAACCTGCGCTCTTAACCACTATACCATATACCCATAAATAATGTAAATAATGTACATAATTCCTCATCTCTTACTGTTGTCATATTGTTGTCTACACTAACATTTTGTATACAGGAGTGGTTGTATAGTAAGTAGCTTGCTTACCAACCACATGATTCCGGGTTCAGTCCCACTGCATGGCACCTTGGGCAAGTGTCTTCTACTATAGATTCGGGTCAACCAAAGCCTTGTGAGTGAATTTAGTAGATGGAAACTGAAAGAAGCCCATTGTACACACACACACACACACACACACACACATATATATATATGGTAAAGTATATTTGCCACTTAAATGTAGCTAACTCTTAAGGGTGGATGCTACTGTAGCTTGTAGCCTCAGGAAGACACTTCCTCAATCTGGCTATTGACAAACTTTCTGCACAATGTCGTGCAGCTACTGTTTATACCTCGTTCAGAGATTTATTATATATATATGTTTGTGTATCTGTGTTTGCCCACCCCCACTATCACTTGGCAACTGATGCTGGTGTGTGTACATTCCTATAAATTAGCAGTTTAGCAAAATTGATTTGTTCAACTAAAGCCAGTGCTCCAGCATGACCCAGTCAAATGACTGAAACAAATAAAAGAGTGTAAGTATATATATATATGTGTGTGTGGGGGGGGGGGTGTATACATATACAGTTTCTGTCAACTAAATTCCCTTGGTCTAGGGATTTAGTAGACAGGACTTGCCCAATCTGCTGTGCAATGGGACTGAACCCAAAACCTTGCAATTGGGAAGGAAAAGTGTTACCACATAGCCATGCTTGAATGAGTCTTGAATGAGTGTCAGAAAAATCTTACAAAAGAAGGAAAGAAATTTTTAAGAAGGTGAGGAATGAGAGATAAATAAGGTGCAGGAGTGGCTGTGTGGTAAGTAGCTTGCTGACGAACCACATGGTTCTGGGTTCAGTCCCACTGCATGGCACCTTGGGCAAGTGCCTTCTACTATAGCCTCAGGTTGACCAAAGCCTTGTGATTGGATTTGGTAGACGGAAACTGAAAGAAGCCAGTCGTATATATAATATATATATATATATATATATATATTTATATATATGTATGTATGTATATGTTTGTATATCTGTGTTTGTCCCCCCCCCCCTCCCAACATCACTTGACGACCGATGCTGGTGTATTTATGTCCCCGTCACATTAGTGGTTTAGCAATAGAGATCAATAGAATAAGTACTAGGCTTACAAAGAATATGTCCTGGGGTCGATTTGCTCGACTAAAAGCAGTGCTGCAGAATGGCCGCAGTCAAATGACTGATACAAATAAAAGAATAAGGGGATAAAATAAAAGAAATGACAATAAATTGGAATGCAAAATAAAAGGGGATTGAGAAAAAAAAGAAGTTTGAAAAAAAATGTAGGAAAGAGGGAGAATAATGAAGGAGAAAATAGGATGAAAAAAATTGGGAAGAAGAATATGAAATAGTGTAATAAGTGAAGAAGTAATAATGTAAGTTGAATGAATGAATGAAATAAAGACGATGAAAGAAAGTAGATTGGAAAAAGAAAAGAAAAATTGAATGAATGTAATTCAAAAGGTAAGTAAAAATAAACACGAATAAAAGGAGAAAAAAAATAAAAAGAAATAAGACAATATTTTTTTTTTAAATGGCAGCGGTGGTGGATGACGGTTGGGGGGTGGCGGGTGGAGCAGAAAATGAAGATTAACACAGAGTACAGCAGCAGCAGTAGCAGCAGCAGTAGCAGCAGCAGCAGTAGCAGCAGCAGTAGCAGCAGCAGCAGCAGTTACAATCAATTGAATGTTAAAAGGCTTTTAAGCAACATATAAGAATATCTGCGTGTGAAAGAGAAAGAAAATAGAAAGATCAATATTTAGTAAGAAAGTCGGATTGTCTCAGCTTTACGAGTCAGTCAAGCGTTGAAGTGGAACGTGCGCTATTGCAGCACCATTATCCATCTGTGACACAACACTGCGTGCATGCATGTATGTACATCACTGTGTGTTAGTATGAGTCTATATAAACATATACACATAATTATATGTATATATAAGTATATGTATATATATATATATATATATATATATCTAATTTAATTTATATATATGTATGTATATATATATATATATATATATATATGTAAGTACATATATATATATATCTATATATATGTGTGTGTATTCATAGATATATGTTTATGTACAGATATATATCTGTAAATGACGACTTCATATGTGAACTATGTATATCTGCAAAAATAGTAATTATGTATCTACGGATATTATATGTGTAATATTTATATATAAATATCAACACACTAACAGACACAAATATGCATATATAGATGCATAAAAATACATACACACACATAAATATGTGCATGTGTATGTGTATGTGTGTCTGGATGTGTTGTGTGTGTGTATATATTATATATGTGTGTATATATATATATATATATATATATATATATATATAGATATAAATATAGATATATAGATATATGTGTATGTATGTATGTATGTATGTATGTATGTATGTATGTATGTTTTATGTATGTATGTATACATGTATGCATGTATATAGGCACAGGTGTGGCTGTGTGGTAAGAAGTTTGCTTCCCAGCCACATGGTTCCCAGTTCAGTCTCACTTCATGGCACCAGCAGCAAGTGTCTTCTGCTATAGCCTCGGGCCAACCAAAGCCTTGTGAGAGCATTTGGTAGATGGAAACTGAAAGAAGCCTGTCAGGTAAATATATATAAATATATATATGTGTGTGTGTGTATATATATATATATATGTGTGTGTGTATATATATGTGTGTGTGTGTATATATATATGTGTGTGTGTGTGTGTGTGTATACGCACATACATATATGCTTATACATGCACATATATACCTAACATGTGTGTGTGCATATGTACATATAGTTCTCCAGTGATTTCAATTAACTGAATAATAACAATAATAATAATAATAATAATAATAATAATAATAACAATAACATTGAAAAATACCTTAGGAATGAGAACCCAGGTTTGAAATTTCTCCAAGACACCTGATGAAGGCTGGAAAGTACATCAGCCGAAATGTTGTGTTAACAACAAACAAGATGAGGACAAATATCCATCAAATGTAAATAAAGTAAGTAATGTGCATAATTCCTCATCTCTTTAATATAGAACTGTAAACTAAGTTTCAATATTCTTTTCATTATAAAGGCAGTGAGCGAGCAGAATCCTTTTCACCATTTCATTTTTATGTCCTAAATTCAAATTCTGCCAAGGTCAACATTGCCTTTCAGCTTTTCGGGGGTTGAAAAAATAAGTACCAGTTGAGTACTGGGGTCGATGTTATCAACATACCTCAACCCATGAAATTGCTGGCCTTGTGCCAAAATTTGAAACTAATATTCTTATCCTAACTAATTTCAGTATTTAATACCTCTTAACCCTTTCGTTACCATATTTATTTTGAGATACTTTGTGTTTCTTTCAATTTATTTCAAATATAACAAAGAATTTAGTAAAATAACTTAGTTATCATTCAGCTAGTGTTAGGAACATAAATTTTGACTAATATTTGGTGGAAGATTTTAATATGAAACCTATGAATACAAGACATTTGCACTACAGATCCAGAAGCAGTTTTGGCCAGGTTGGTATTGAAATGGTTAAAAATATCATGGTGACTTTAACCCTTTTGATACCATATTTCCGTTGAGATGCTCTGTGTTTCTTTCAATGAATTTTAAATATAACAAAGAATTTAATAAAATAACATAGTTATCATTAAGCTAGTGTTAGGAACATGAATTGTGACTAAGGTTTGGTGGAAGATTTTGTAAACTTTTGAAAACAAGACATTTGTACTCAGAGCCAGAGTTGGTATCAAAAGGGTTAGACCTTTATCTAATTAAAGACAGGTATTATTTACAATACTGTTTAGGTCATCCATTGCATAACATATTTGCATCAAATTGCAACAAGATTTGGCTTTTCAGCTACAGGCACTCGCACACGCACACACACACACACACATGTGGAGAGGCAGAGAGAGAGAGAGAGGAAGAGATACCTGTTAATGTGCATGATTAGATACAAGTGTTTTGCATATGTGTGAGTGTACATGTGTGTGTGTGTGTGTGTGTGCACATGTTTTTGTAAGTTAATGTTAATATATAATATGATGTGTGTTGAGTTATATATGTATTGATGGGTATAGATTTAATGTGGATCTGTGTTAGCAAATAATTGTGATCTATGAAATGTGTATGCATGTCTATATATGTGTGTGTGTGTGTATGTGTATGTGTATGTGCGTGGAGGCACAATGGCTCAGTGGTTAAGGCAGCAGACTTGCGGTTGCCTGTTTTATTAGCAGGCAAATACTTGCAGTTGGCTGTGCCACAGCATGGGCGTAGCCGTTATTCTGAAACCCATAAATAAAATAACAGGTTAACAAGAGAATATACATATATATATCATCATCATCGTCGTCGTTGTCGTCTTTTAACGTCTGCTTTCCATGCTGGTATGGGTTGGACAGTTTGACTGAGGACTGGTGAGCCAGAAGGCTGCACCAGGTTCCAATCTGATCTGGCAAAGTTCCAACCGCTTGATGCCCTTCCTATTGCCAACCACTACGAGAGTGTAGTGGGTGCTTTTACGGGCCGCCGGCATGAGAGCCAGTCAGGCGTATCTGGCAACAACCATGCTCAAAAGGTGTTTTTTACATGCCACCTGCACGGGAGCCAGTCTGGCGGCACTGGCAACGACCATGTTTGAATGTTGTTTTTCATGTGCCACTGGCACATGTGCTAGTAAGGCAACCGCCAGTACACAAAACTCTCAGAGCATGAGTCAATCTGTTGCTTTTGCTAAATATCAATACAATATATCATCATCATCATCATCATCTTCATCATCATCATTTAACATCCGTTTTCTATGCTGGCATGGGATGAATGGTTTGATTGAAAACTGGTTGACATGTGGGGCTGCTCTAGTTTCCTATCTGATCTAGCAAGGTTTCTACAGCTGGATACCCTTCCTAATGCCAACCATTCCAAGCATATAGTGACTGCATTTTATGTGCCACCTGCACGGGTGTCATTGACCTGATACTGACATCAGCCCTGACTATAGTTTCACCTGGCTTCACAGGTGAACACAAGCATTGCATATCGCCAAAGGTGTTGGTCACCTGTCACTGACTCCATGAAGTCCAATGCTTGAATGGTGCTCTTCACATGCCACCGGCACAGGTGACAATCAGACAAGTCTGTGGCCATGTTCGAGCAATGCCTTTAGTTGAACAAATCAACCCCAGGATTTATTCTTTGTAAGCCTAGTATTTTTCTGTCGTTGTGTTTTGCCAAACCATTAATTTATGGGGATGTAAACACACCAACATCAGTTGTCAAGCGATGGTAGGGGGACGAACACAGACACAAATACATACATATATACATATACACAACGGGCTTCTTTCAGATTCTGTCCACCAAATCCACTCACAAGGTTTTGGTCAGCCCAAGGCTATAGTAGAAGACACTTGCCCAAGGTGCCATGCAGTGGGATTGAACCCAGAACCATGTGGTTGATAAGCAAGTTACATACCACACAGCCACTCCTGCTGGTACCACATAAAGAGAGTGATCTCTACATAAAACTCATACATACACATGCAAAGTATCAACACACACACATACATACACACACACAAAGACACATGAATGCAGGCGAAGTTTCGTTTGTCGTAGCACACGTTTCCGTCGATTTCCTCCGTCGATTGTCGATTTCCGTAAAAAATGTACACACTGAATCGGCCATACATACATACATACATACATACACACATACATACACACACACATACATACACACACATACATAGATACATACACACACACACATACATGCAGACATACATACATATACACATACACCGAGTAAAAAATTACACGGAATCGGCCATACATACATACATACACACACACATACTTACACACACACACACATCTACATACACACACACATACATAGATACATACACACACACACATACATATACACATACACCGAGTAAAAAATTTCAGTTATCTCTCTCTTTCACACATTACTCTCTCAGTCTCTTCGCACACACTAACAGAAGCACTTCACTTACACAACATACTGTCTGTCTCCCACACCCCATCAAACACACACACGGGGACTTCAAAAAGAAATTCCCTCGTCATAAAATCGCTTCCTCTTAGTCTCTTTCGCTCTCATTACTTCAAATATTCCCGCAAAGCCATATGTAAAAAAATAAAAGTTTTTTACAGAAATCGACGGAAACGTGTGCTACGACAAACGAAACTTCGCCTGAATGCATGTATGCATGTATGTGTGTAGGTACATACGTACATATGTATGTTGTATGTACGTAAGCAGGTAGTTATGTAGGTATACAGGTCGAGTGAGGAGGCAAAAATTGAGAACATATGCGACAGGTTGACACAGATAAAGAAAGAGAATATTTAGATCAAGTTAGAAAGATTATATTTTACTATTTATTGATGTGAAATACCTTACTTGCATTCTCACTCTGCAAGTAAGACATCTGACATCAATATGTTTTATACCTGTGTATGTGTGTGTGTGTGTGTGTGTGTGTGTGTGTGTGTGTGTATGTGCGTGCATGTGAAAGTATATGTGCATACAATCCAATCCTTCATTTATCATTTAATATATATATATAATAATATATATATATATATATATACATATATATACATATATATATAATATAATATATATATATATACATATAAATAATGCAAATATATATATATTATCTATTATTTATTATTTATTGAACATGATGCATCTGTTTCCAAGTATGTGTGTGTGTGCATGTGTAATTGTGCATGTGTGTATCTGTGTGTGTATACACACACATACACACATGCACAAACATACCAAGTCTCCAAACACATGCTTGCAGATACACATATGTGTATATACCATATATAGACATGCACATGTATGGTTATACATATACTTATACATGTGTATGTATGTATGTATGTATGTATATGCATGTATTTGCATATTTATGTATTATGTGTTTTGTTATACGTATGTATATTTATAAATTTTATAAATAAAAAGCACTGTTCCTGATACCGCAAAATAAGGCATCCTGCACACTCTGTAAAATGGTTGGTATTAGGAAGGACATCCAGCCATAAAGACCATACCAAAACGGACAATTGAACGTTGTGTGGTTCCAGGCCCTGCCAACTCTTGCCATTCTATGCATGTATTTATTACGATTTTTTGACTGCTGTGTCACCATTTTTCGGTGTATTTCAACCAGAAAATTTTTCACTTAAAGAGAATAATAAGCTACATAATGCAAAATTTTTACTTTTCAAAACTTCCAATTCTAGAGGGTCGAAAAGAAAACAAACCCGAACAATGCCGAGCAATACTGCTAGTATATATATATAGGGAGAGTTTACGAAAAAACAAAAGACGATGACAGGTGGTGTACAAAACAAACAGATGTATTAGTATAATGCTCACGAATAGAAAAAGTTTTTTACATTTCGAGCCTACGCTCTTCTACAGAAAGGGACACAGAAAAAACAAGGAGAGAAAAAAATGTGTGTAGTGGCTAACGATCTATCATGGCGACTAGTGCCGGACAGAAGGGTCAAACACAAAGGTGCCCCCAACACAAGGGTGCGTGTATGTATAAGAGAGTATGTATGTGCGTGTGAAAGAGGGCTGGTGGTCTGGACGTGTGCATGTATGTATGTGTAGGTGTGAAGATGTGGGGATGGGTGTATGGGTGGTGTGTTGTGATGTGATGTGTAATGTTGTATGGTGTAGTGTGATGTGGTGTGATGTTGTGGGGAGGTGGGGGAGTCGAGAGTGGGGAAAGCACGGGTGGGGTGTGGGTTCAGCTGGGGGTTGGGGTAGAGTTGGGTTTGTGGGTAGGCAGAGGATGGGGGTAGAAGTGGGGTATGTGTGGGAGGGAGTGTAGGATAGGATAGGATATGATATATATATACATATATATATATTTATAAATTAATATAGGGTAGGAAAAACTATAGAATTTTTTTCTACCAGTTGCCTAGCATGTATACAAAGTCAATAGACATATTTTTGCATATAAAAATTAGTGTACATTTAAACACAAAGAGGCGAGCCTTAACAGGTTGCCTAACATACTAGAAAGAATAGTCAAAATGTCCAAACCACAGTTCAGAGCAATTTCAAAGGGATTAAATAATAAAAACATTTACCATGTTTTACAGCCGGACCTTATGTTTCGAACTTCAATTAACAAATAAAATAATTTGCAAGGCGAACTTCTCATCAGCGGGTATGCCAAAACATTAACATATAAATTGTATACATGCTAGGCCAATAGTAGATAAAAATTTCTATAATTTTTCCTGCCCTATATTAATTTAAAAAAATGATTTTAGCAATTTCTGAAGTTTAATCGGAATTTTTATTTGCTGTTGATTGAAACTGCACTTTGCCTTTCATTCTTTCGGGGTCGAAAAATTAAGTACCAGTTGCGTACTGTGGTCAGTCTAAGCGCCTGCCTCACCCCTTCTCCAAAAATTTCAGGCCTTGTGCCAAGAGTAGAAAAGTTTATCATTGTTATTGATTTATAAAAAGGATAAACAATAACAACTGGACTGTTTAGAAATTTGACAGTTCCCTCTTCGTTTATGTTTAGAATTTCTGTATTTCTGCAGGTTTTTTTCACTTTAAGTTTTGGACCTGAAGAAGACAGACAATTTCTTGAAATATTGTTCAAACTTTTAGAAAGACAATCCATTACAAATCACATCAAACTCTCCTTGTTGTCTATTATTGTTATTATATTATTATTATTATTATTATTATTATTATTATTATTATTATTATTATTATTATTCGAAAACTTATAATATATAAGGATGAGACACGCGTTATTTGGTCTCTAATTTATATGTTAATGTTTTGGCATATCTGCTGATGAGAACTTCACCTTGCAAATTATTTTATTTGCTAACTGAAGTTCGAAACGTAAGGTCCAGCTGTAAAACATGGTAAATGTTTTTATTTTTCATTCCCTTCGAAATTGCTCTGAACTGTGGTTTGGACTTTTTGACTGTTCTTTCTAGTATGTAAGACGACCTGTTAAGGCTCGCCTCTTTGTGTTTAAATGTACACTAATTTATATACTTACATACATATATATATATATATATATCGCAATTAGAAAAATATGGATTTCAATGCTTAAATACTGATAGAACAGCATGTATATATGTTTTTATGCATACCTATACTTATAAGTGTATATAGTACATTTATTCATATAAAAAAACAAACAATCTTTAAAAAATAAACAAGTGCAAGGATCAATTCATTTGAATAAAATTCTTCAAGGTGGTCCCCCAGCATGGCCGCAGTCTAATGACTGAAACAAGTAAAAGATAAAGGATCTGAGATATATATATATATATATATATATATATAACAAAGTGGAGTTGTGGGGTACCGCACGAGTGGAATTATATACAAAAGAAGGTTTGAAAATGCAATTTAAAAGATATTTATTTACTTTACCGGTTTCACTCTTTGTAAAAAGATTGTCAAAAGTAACATGTAGAAGTTTGTTTGCATTAATTATTGGTTGTTGCAAATTGCTACATTACATATATATAGTCTTTGGTAACAGGGACATGTTAAGGACATAAAAAAGTTCAACAAGTTCCTTAAAATATTGGGCACAAAAGATTAAATAATCGTTCTCAAGGACATACTTAAGATAGTTTCCAGAAGGAATTGATATTGGTATTGAATATACAGATACAATACCAATATCAATTCCTTCTGGAAACTATCTTACGTATGTCCTTGAGAACGATTATTTATGTAATCTTTTGTGCCCAATATTTTAAGGAACTTGTTGAACTTTTTTATGTCCTTAACATGTCCCTGTTACCAAAGACTGTATATATGTAATGTAGCAATTTGTAACAACCAATAATTAACGCAACCAAACTTCTTCATGTTACTTTTGACAATCTTTTTCCAAAGAGTGAAACCGGTAAAGTAAATAAACATCTTTTAAATTGCATTTTCAAACCTTCTTTCGTATATATATATATGTATATATATATATTCAAAATGTGACAGCGTGTGTACCATTGGCGATTTTTTTTCTCTGTCTTCCCTTCTTTGGATCTTTTGTTTTCCTATGTTTCTGATGAAGAGCTCCACTCAAAACGTTAAACCCTCCTTCTTCTAAACCTCCTGAACGTCCAATAATACTGTACTTGTTCCACGTCCTTGCGTTGTGTTTTCTCTGTGTTTTCATGTTTGGATCAACAATATATATATTCCCACCCCTATCCCCACTCTTGGTTTCCCCCACTCGGACCTACCCACACCCCAACACCACCACACCACACCACATCACACCACCCCGCACACACTAGCACTGACCACTTCCCAGCACCTACACGTGCACACATGCACACACACCTTCATTTTGGGATCAGTACTACTTTATTATTACTTTATTATCTCCCCTTCTTCCAAGCTTTCCTGTGTGATCCCTCTGTCTGGCATTCACCATAATAGATCACTAGCCACTAAAACTTTTTCTATTTTCTCTCCCTGTTTATTTCCGTGTTCCTTCCTGTCGAAGAGCGTAGGCTCGAAACATAAAAGAATTTCTCACTTCCCAAGCATTAAACTAACACATGTTTGTTGTTTACACAGCCGTCTTCATCTTTTGATTTTTTTGCAAATTCTCACTATATATATATATATATATATATATATATCACCGTGACCGTGACCGACCAGGCTATCAGATGTTGCTACACATCGTTGCTCACAAAGCGCTTCGCATTGTTTTAGCCTTCAAATGACACCACCCTGCTGGCGAAGCAAGCAGGCCAACAGAAGAAAGAGTGAGAAAAGGCTGTGGCGAAAGAGTACAGCAGGGATCACCACTACCCCCTGCCAGAGCGTTGTGGAACTTTAGGTATTTTCAATGAACACTCACAATGCCTGGTCTGGTAATCGAAACTGCAATCCTACAACTGTGAGTCTGCTGCTCTAACCACTGAGCCATTGCGCCTCCACATATATACATACATACATATATATATGTATGTATGTATGTGTATGTATGTATATATATATATATATATATATATATATATATATATGTATATATATACACACACACACATACACACATATATGCACCCACTCACGCACAAAGACATGCATGCTCTCTTTAAGATTAGATAACAACATACATGCGCACACAATTTCTTCGTCATGCAACTGATTCAAGCTCCATGCACAATAATATTTACTCCATTTTGAATTTTCCAGTAAATAGATTCCTCTACGTGTGTTGCATGCTTTAATTCCTTTCAAAAAAACACCTTCATTACTATTTCACTTGTATACATTTTACTTACTAACAAACAGCAATGAACATCGGTACATGCACGTCTTTGTGTGAACGTTGATGGAGAGTGGATGGTACATTGGTATGTTTTTGTTCTTTTTCTTCCTAATCAGTCACATTTCCACTTTTATTCTCTACGTACCAATGTAAAGTATTTCCCCGCAGAAAATTGGTCCATATCTCTACTAATAAGGAACATGGTTGTTATTATATATGGGTTGAACAAAATTAGATCAAAGGCAGTCGAGTGCAAGTGAAGAATAAAAACACATTGTTTGTTGAGAAGAAAGTCAAAGAATAGATACCTCAGCAAGCGACCATTTTACTGACAATGTGAATGATGCATGAAAAGGCAACGAGAGAAAGAAAACTCGTGATTTGCTGATGGAGATTCTGTGGCTTTTGTTACTTGTTTATCATTTCCAGTTCCCAGATAGAATCCACATTTGTGTTCAGCGCAAAGCAAGTAAATGTTTACAACGTAACCTCAAGTATATTCGGTATTCTCAAAGCAAGAAATATTATCTATGATGGTTTGTCTGAAAGTTGTCTTTCAAATTCATTCTTTAATTAGTACTTATAGGGCAAAAATGATAAATGGAGGCCTTTATGAACTCCAAAAACTGCGCAAAGTTATTGTGGACCAGCTGTGAAAGACAAAAAACATATAAAAAAAAGTTGACAACAGTACAGTATTTGACTCCTTTGTTTTGTCGATACTGACATCGTATTATTATTATTATTGTTATTATTATTATTATTATTATTATTATTTTTGAGCATTGTCGTTGCCAGAACCGCCTGACTAGTCCTCGTGTTGGTGGCACATAAAAGCACCCACTACACTCTCAGAGTGGTTAGCGTTAGGAAGGGCATCTTGCTGTAGAAACTTTGCCAAATCAGATTGAGCCTGGTGCAGCCTCTGGCTCCCCAGTCCTAAGTCAAACCGTCCAACCCATGCCAGCATGGAAAGCATATGTTAAACGACGATGATGATGATGCTGCTGATGATGATGATCATTATTATTATTATCAAGGTTACAAGCTGGCCGAATCATTAGCATGCCAGGTTAAATTCTTAGCAGTTTTTCTTCCAGCTTTATGTTCTGAGTTCAAATTCTGCCGAGATTAACTTTGCCTTTCATCCTTTCGGGTTCAAAAAATTAAGTACCAGTTGCATACTGGGATCAGTTTAAGCGACTGCCCCATCCCCACTCAAAAAATTTCAGGCCTTGTGCCAAGAGTAGAAAAGTTTATCATTATTATTAATTTATAAAAAAGATAAACAATAACAACTGGACTGTTTATAAATTCTGACAGTTCCCTCTTCGTTTATGTTTAGAATTTCTGTATTTCTGCAGGTTTTTTTCACTTTAAGTTTTGGACCTGAAGAAGACAGAAAATTTCTTGAAATATTGTTCAAACTTTTAGAAAAACAATCCATTACAAATCGCATCAAGCTCTTCTTGTTGTCTATTATTGTTATTATTATTATTATTGCTATGAATACGTCACCTCTTTCATTATTATATGTAAACCCCAACACTTTGTCTGTTTCTGTATTGTCCCCCTCATCTTTCACTCTTGTGGCAAATAAATGAAATCATCATTATGATTATTATTATTATTATTATTATATTATTATTATTATTATTATTATTATTATTATTATTATTAATAAGGCAAGTTGGCAGAATCATTAGCGATCCAGGCGAAATGCTTTACAGTATTTTGTCTGCCGCTACATTCTGAGTTCAAATTGCCCTCCATCCTTTCGGGGCTGATTAAATAAATACCACTGGAGTTGATATAATCGACTTACTCCCCTACCCCCAAGCTGCCCTTGTGGCAAAAATTTGAAATAATTATTATTGTTATTATTATTATTATCGTCATTATTATTATTATTATTATTATTATTATTATTATTATTATTATTATTATTATTATTATTATTATTCAGTAATCTTGCTATTATTATTGCCATTTCACAATAAGAAACTTATTTGCCTATATGTACACAAACACACACACACACATAAACATACACACACATAAACATACACACACACAAACACACACACAAACATACGCACACACAAACACACATAAACACACACACACACAGACGAACACATACACATATAATTTTTTCTTTTAAAAAAATATCATAAGAAATCTTTTGCAAGTTTTTTCCATTTTAAATTTGACTCCTTTCAATATGAAACTCAGACAAAATAAGGAAGAAAGAAATATTTCTACATCGACAGCTCTTTATTGGACAATTCAATGTAAATTATTTTGTTAAGATTTACTTTCAGTTTCTTTCTTATTGGGTCAAAAAAAAAAAGGTTGTGAATTCAGTGATGACGGAAGCCAAATTCAAAACCTGTTAAGTTTCAACCTCAGATCAAAGTGAAGATTAAAACAAAGCTGATTGGGTCAAGACACTGAGTCCACTCCTCCAAGATTTCAATAAGAAATATGCTGAATACTAAATATTAAGTCTGTAATTCTGTGAACTTGGTCTGTTTGTGTTTTCAATTGAGGTAACACATTTTGAAAGGTTAGTGTGCGTCTGTTTAACCACAGGTTCAACATAAACCTGTGTCCTCTCACTATCAGATGTTGTTGATATTTAACTCCACATAAACGCTATAAATTACAGTATGTAAATATTAGGGTATTCAACCCCAGGGTTTTGCAAAGGGTTTTTGCATCCCAATATTTACATGGTATTATTTATAGCATGTGTGTGCTTTGAGACCTGATTCTGAAAAAAGAATTATTTCTTATATATATAATATGCATGCATGTATGTATGTATGAACCATACATCATGTGAATGGGTTTCTCATACATATTTCTGCATACAAACATTCTTAACACCTTATATCTTTCCCTTTACTGCTAATAAATTTGTTATAATGTACGAGGGAGCGCTGAAAAGTTCTTATACAGGATTTCAAAAAACTGAAGGACCCCTGCAATAAATGTGGAATCTGAGAAGGGAATACGTTGTATTAAATCATAATTAACTGATCCTCCTGTATTTTCTTTTACACAAAGCCAGGAATTCTTCAGCGCTAGCTCAGATACTGGTTTCAAGTCTTGGCACAAGGCCAGCAATTTCGTGGAAGGCGCTAAGTCAATTACATCGGCCCCAGTGTGCAGTTGGTATTTATTTTATTGACCCCAAAGGGATAAAAGGCATAGTCAACATTAGCAGAAACTGAGATGAAGTGGTGAAGCATGACCTTCAAACATTAGGCCTCACCAAGGAAATGACTTGGAAATATGCTGTGTTTGAGAAGACCCGGCAAGCAAGATGAGACCATAACCCGTGGCCTATGCTTGGAGCATAACCAGCCCGCTTATGCATACCTTTTCCTTCTTTGGTCACTAAACTCTGCTTGTGAAGACCTGTTGAGGCAAAATCAATTCGATGACTGGCATTCATGCTAGTGGGGTGCAAAGAGTACCATACGAGTGTGATTGTTGACAGAGCAGCTATTCAAGTATGATCGTTACCAGTATCGCCTTACCAGCACTTATGCCTGTGCTAGTAGGGTGCCAAGAGCACCATCCGAGCGTGATCATTGCCAGAGCAGCCAACAGGCTTCCATGCCAGTGGCATGTAAAAGGGCACCATTCGAGCATGATCATTACCAACATCGCCTTACTTGAAAAGGGTGCATAAATAAATAAAAAAATTTGCCAACATAATGTGGCTGTCCTGGAAGGGAAGATTGTTACTATTGTTTTAGCCCCAGGAAATATCGTTTCCAACTGGCTCTATGACTTCCAATTCTAAAATACAATGAATGCACTTATATAGATGGGAGGTGGGAGGGTAGTTGGGGACGATGTTGAGTGTTTTGGAAACCTTTGTCGTTTTCTGTCTTTTATCTATTACTTGTTTCAGTCATTGGACAGCAGCCATACTGGGACACCACTCTGAAGGGTTTTAGTCTAACAAATTGACCCCAGCTCTTATGTTTCACTACATCTTTAAAGTCTGGCACTTACTCTGTTGTTTTGCTAAACCAGTAAGTCACTGGGACATAAACAAACCTACCCTGGTCACCAAGTGGCGGTGAGAACAAGCACAAGGTCACACATGCATATATATGTATGCATATACATACATACATACATACATACATATTCTTTTATTTGTTTCAGCCATTTAACTGCGGCCATGCTGGAGCACTGCCGTTAGTTGAACAAATCGATCCCAGGACTTATTCTTTGCAAGCCTAGTGCTTATTCTATCGGACTCTTTTGCCAAACTGTTAAGTTATTGGTTGTCAAGCGATGGTGGTGGTGGGGGGGGGACAAACATGGACACAAACATATATATAGGACAGGCTTCTTTCAGTTTCCATCTACCAAATCCACTCACAAGGCTTTGGTCGGCCCGAGGCTATAGTAGAAGACACTTGCCCAAGGTGCCGTGCAGTGGAGCTGAACCCAGAACCATGTGGTTTGGAAGTAAGCTTCTTACCACAGAGCCACTCCTGCTCAGGCTTCCACAAAGTTTCCATTTACCAAATTCACTCACAAGGTATTGGTGAGCCTGGGGCTATGAGTGAAGGAAGGCACTTTCTGAAGTTACTGCTGCAATGTGGGACTGAACCTGAAACCACATGGTTGCAAAATGAGCTTCTTAACTTTACAGCCATTCCTTTGCCTAAAGGAATAGTCCTCATCATTGTTGCTGCCACCATCTTTGTTCTTGTCCTCCTCTTCATTACCACCATACCAACAATACCACCAATGCCAACCACATCGTTGTTTTCCCTATCTTTGATCTGTTGTCATCATGGTTTTCTCAGAATAATTCAGGTCTTTCCATTCCTCTTGAATGTTGTCCAAGAACTTAATCAATCAGACACATGATCCAAACGTGACTATCCTGTCTTTCAACTGAAATGCACAACTACATCATTTAAAGTGTTTTACCCTTTGTTAAGCATTGTAGACCAGGAACATCAAACTCATTTGGCTTTTGTGTATCAAAGAGGGACAATTCATCATCATCATCATCATCATCATCATCATTTAACGTCTGCTTTCCATGCTAACATGGGTTGGACGATTTTCACTGAGGGCTGACGAACCAGATTGCTGCACCAGGCTCCAATCTTGATCTGGCAGAGTTTCTACAGCTTGATGCCCTTCCTAACGCCAACCACTCCGAGAGTGTAGTGGGTGCTTTTTACGTGCCACCGGCACAGGACCAGTCATGCGGTACTGGCAATGACCTCGCTCAAAACTTTTTACACATGCCACCAGCACAGGTGCCAGTAAGGTGACATTAGTGACGATCATGCTCGAATGGTGCCCTTTTATGTGCCATAGCATGTAAATAATGTAATGTAAATAATGTTTCTATTTAAACATTACAATATTAACCTCTTTCAAATAAAGGAATATATATGAAAGATAGTCATCCCAACAGCTTGACAACTGGTTTGTTTTGTTTATATCTCTGTAACTTAGCAGTTTGGCAAAGGAGTTCAATAGAATAGGTACCAGACTTTGATAAAAGAAGTCCTGGGGTTGATTTGCTTGACTAAATCCTTCAAGGCTCAGCATGGAGGAAAATAAAGATGTGGAGGGATGAAAGTTGTGGTGATGGAATTCTCATTGCCCTTCGTGCTGGGTGCATTTTGTGTAGGTCCATATATAAATATGCATATACATATATACATACATACATATTCTTTTATTTGTTTCAGTCATTTAACTGCGGCCATGCTGGAGCACTGCTGTAGTGTGTTGGGGAGTAATTTTATTTTTTTGCCAATCGGCTCAATGTATTTCATTTAGAAGCCGACCAGATTCTGTGTGTGTGTATGTGTGTGTGTGTGTGTGGTGTGTGTGTGTGTGTGTGTGTGTGTGTGTGTGTGTATGTGTGTGTGTGTGTATTTAGACACATGAATGTTACTGATAAGTCAACAGTATTCCACTGGGAGTTTCATTTGAGAATTACCAAAGATCAGCAACTGAAAACAAAAGAAAAACAAACATTCCAGAATTTTCTATTTTCTTAATTATCAACAAAAGCTTGCCTAATCGTTCGCCAAATCTTTTGCAATGTTGTTTTGGCAATGTTATTATATAGGCACCAGCATGGCTGTAATGGTAAGAAGCTTGCTTCCCAACCATATGGTTCTGAGTTCGCTCCCACTGTGTGACACCTTGAGCAATTGTCTTCTACTAGAATCGAGGAGCAACGAAAGCCTTGAGAGTGAATTTGGTAGATGGAAACTTTGATAACTGCTGCACTTCTAATGTGTCCAAAGCTTGCACTGGGTTCAACCTATGGAGTTTCTACCAACACCCTGCTTACATACCAAGCAGGACCATCTCCCAGAAGGGATTTGTGATTTGTTTGTTTTCCTACTTACTAGGACTTTTGTTTTTGCTGAATTAACCCAAAGACCCTTTGATTTCAGACCTTGTTTCAACACCTGAAATTGTGTGTGTGTATATATATATATATATATTTGTGCATGAGTGTGTGTATCTCACTCTCTCTCTCTCTCTCTCTCTCTCCTCTCTCTCTCTCTATATATATATATATATATATATATATTATATATATATATATATAATATATATATATATATATATTGTTACATTTGAAGTCAGCCATCTTTTGCCAAGAATGAATCTTGTGAAACAGACACATAAACATGTGTGTGTGTGTGTGTGTGTGTGTACGTGTTTGTTTGTGACTGTGTTTGTCCCCCCCCCCACCATCGATTGACAACCAATGCTGGTCTGTTTACGTCCCTGTTATTTAGTGGTTCAGCTAAAGAGACTGATAGAATAAGTCCTAGGCTTACAAAGAATAAGTCCTGGGGTTGATTTGTTCGAATAAAGGTGGTGCTCCAGTATGGCCACTGTCAAATGACTGAAACAAGTAAAAGAGTAAAAGAACAGTATAAATCGTGCTAAAGAATCATAAAGTTAAAAGAGAAATTAACTATTAACACTTTGTGACTTTTGGGCCACAACAGCAGTATTTCCTCAACTTTTATCACCATTTATATGACCACCACCCCTAAAAATAAGACAAGCACTTCTGTCATAGAAACCACTCATACTATCCTTATGGTCAGCATCATCACCAGCACCATTATCATCTGATTGCCACAATTATCAATACCTTTTTTTTTTTACTACCCACCAGGGTCTAAACACAGAGGGGACAAACAAGGACAAACAAAGGGATTAAGTCGATTATATCGACCCCAGTGCGTAACTGGTACTTCTTTAATCGACCCCAAAAGGATGAAAGGCAAGGTCGACCTCAGTGGAATTTGAACTCAGAATGTAACTGCAGACAAAATACCTATTTCTTTACTACCCACAAGGGGCTAAACACAGAGGGGACAAACAAGGACAGACAAAGGGATTAAGTCGATTATATCGACCCCAGTGCATAACTGGTACTTAATTTATCAACCGCGAAAGGATGAAAGGCAAAGTCGACCTCGACAGAATTTGAACTCAGGATGTAACAGCAGACGAAATACGGCTATGCATTTCACCCGGTGTGCTAACGTTTCTGCCAGCTCGCCACCTTGAATTATCAATACTATCGCGGTCCCCCACCATCCAGCCACCACATTTATCAGCATCACCATCTTGCTGGCACGCCGCCACCACTACCACCAACACAATCACCAATGTCAAAAGCTTTTGAAGTACAAAGAAATTTGATTTCAAAAGTCCATCTGATGTACTTTATCGTACTCTGCAATAGATTATTGTAATTTGTCCGTAAAAAGAAAGAAAAAACAAAGATTATAAAGCAAAAAGAAGAAATAACTTTGAAGTTTGGCGACTGCGAGACATGTGATTGGCTGTCGTTTGTGTTTCAGTTGAGATTTCCTTGTGTAACGAACCTGTTTGGACAACAAAGGAAATTAGATTTCACAGAGAAGAAAGAATTACAACCAAAGAAACTAATTTATTGTTTAAAGGCATTACACTCTTTTAGCATTTGCTGCCTTCAGCTTCCATCGACACCAACAAACGGCTGCTTTCTCAACAAACTTCCAGACTACGATGCTCGACTGTTTACACATTCCTACCAACTGTGCAACACTCAACCTTTCTCTACCACTACTACGACTGCTACCACTAATTGTGACACTCTGTTGGTTACGACGATGAGGGACCCAGTTGATCTGATCAACAGAACAGCTAGATCGGGAAATTAACGTGTATGTGACTGAGCATTCCACAGACATGTGTACCCCTTAACGTAGTTCTCGGGGAGATTCAGTGTGACACAAAGTGTGACAAGGCTGGCCCCTTTGAAATACAGGTACAAGAGAAACAGGAAGAAAGAGTGAGAGAAAGCTGTGGTGAAAGAATATAGCAGCGTTCACCATCAACCCTTGCCAGAGCCTTGTGGAACTTTAGGTGTTTTTGCTCAAAAAACACACACAATGCCTGGTCTGGGAATCGAAACTGTGAGTCTGCTGCCCTAATCACTGGGCCATTGTGCCTCCACACACATGTGTGCGTGTGTGTGTGTGTGTGTGTGTGGTGTGTGTGTGTGTGTATAATTATAGTGACACTGCATCAGTTACAACAAAAGTTCCAGTTGACCCAATCAACGGAACAGCCTGGCTGAAATAATTAATGCATTCTTCCAGAGGTGAATAAAAAGTTCTCAAACTTGAGGGAATGGGCCCCTTAGATACTAACATGAGACCCCATATACGGATTCTAATGGCACAGGGTCCCACTTGCCATCGGATAAACTGGCCAGTCAACCACAGTGTGTGTGTATATATTCTTATATTCTTTTACACATTTCAGTCATTTGACTGTGGTCATGCTGGAGCACCACTTTAAAAGGTTTTAGTTGAACAAATTGATCGTAGGACTTATTCTTTGTAAGCCTAGTACTTATTCTATTGGTCTCTTTTGTTGAACTACTAAGTTACGGGGACATAAACACACCAACGTCAGTTGTCAAGCAATGATGGTGGGAACAAACACAGACAAAAAGACACACACTTGTAAATACATATACATGTGTTTGTGTGTGTGTGTATTTGTGTGTGTGTCTGTGTTTGTGTTTGTGTGAGCGCATGTGTTTATATATATGCAAGGCTTAGAAAAACTGAAAGACTGCAGTAATTGTGGTGTGATTCTGAAAGGGGAATACTTTGAATATTATCACAATTAACTGATCTTCCTGTATTTTAACTGAAGCCTAGAACTTTTCTGCATCCCCTTATGTACATGTGTGTGTGTGTGTGTGTGTGTGTGCATGTATGCACATGTACGTATATGTATATATGTATATATATATATATATATCATACCTAGATACTGTGTGTGGACTAAGATCCCCGTTTACAGACCGCTGGTATTTATAGTGTGACTAAGGTTTGGTGGAAAATTTTAATTCAGAACTTCCAAAAACAAGACATTTGTTCTACAGAGCCATAGGCAGATTCAACTGGGTTGGTATCGAAAGGGTTCAAAATATCATGGTGACTTTAACCCTTTTGCTACCATATTTCTGATGAAATGCTCTGTGTTTAACTGGACGAGCAACTGAGACCTTTAGAGATATACTGTGATTGAGAAGACCCGTCATGGCCAATGCCAGTGTTGCATGTTCGGCCAGTTTAAGAATACTCTTGAAGCACTGGGGGATATGATATGCTTGAAAAGATCTGTTGATTCAAGTAAAACCAAAATCATAGCTGTTACCAATGCCCCATAACTGGCTCCTGTGCTGGTGGCACATAAAAAGCACCATTCAAATGTGGGCAATGCCAGTACCCACTGACTGGCTCCCATGTTGGTGGCACGTAAAAAGCACTATCTGAAAAAGATCGATACCAGGTCTACCTGACTGGCTCCCGTGTTAGGAAGGGCATCCAGCTGTAGAAACATTGCCAGATCAGATTGAGCTTGGTGTAGCCTCCTGGCTTACCAGTCCTCAACCCATGCCAGCATGGAAAATTGGACATTAAATGATAATGATGATGATGATCTATCTATCTATCTATCTATCTATCTGTATCTATCTCTCTCTCTCTCTCTCTCTCTCTCTCTCTCTATATATATATTATATATATATATATATATATATATATATATATATAATATATATATATATATATATATATATATATATATATATTATATATTATATGTATATATAATATATATACATATATATCGACCTCTCTGTTTTCTCCTGCCACATGTATTCATTTATTCGGTCACTTTTAACTTGTTTCAATCGTCAGACTGTGGCCATGCTGGGGCACTGCTTTGAAAAAATTTAGTCAAAGGAATTAAGCACACTACTTTTCTTATAAGGCTGGTAGTTACTCTATCCATTTTAGTTTGCTGAACTGCGAGATTACAAGGACATAAACACACCAATACTGGTTGTCAAGTGGTGGTGGGGAAGACAAGCATAGGCACAGACACACACACACACACCTACACATACCTACACACACCTATACACACCTTACCCAAGGTGCCATGCTGTGAGACTGAACCCAGAACCATGTAGGAGAAAAGCATACTTCTTACCACACAGCCACACCTGCACTGATATGCCTCTGTGTGTGTGTGTGTGTGTGTGTGTGTATATATATATATTTTTTTTTAAATTTGTTTCACTCATTTGACTGCGGCCATGCTGGGGCACCACCTTTAGTTGAACAAATCGCCCCCAGGACTTATTCTTTGTAAGCCTAGTACTTATTCTATTGATAGCTTTTGCCAAACCGCTAAGTTATGTGTTCATTAACACACCAATATCAGTTGTCAAGATATGGTGGAGGGGCAAGCATAAACACACAAACATATACATATATATGTGTGTGTGTGTTGTATGTATATATATACTTTATATATATATATATATAGATATAGATAGATAGATAGATAGATAGATAGATAGATACGACAGGCTTCTTTCAGTTTCCGTCTACCAAATTCACTCATAAGGCTTTGGTCAGCCTCAGACTGTAGTAGAAGACACTTGCCCAACGTGCCA
Organism: Octopus sinensis; assembly: GCF_006345805.1. Taxonomy (NCBI): domain Eukaryota; kingdom Metazoa; phylum Mollusca; class Cephalopoda; order Octopoda; family Octopodidae; genus Octopus; species Octopus sinensis. The sequence continues at coordinate 84,970,024 of NC_043005.1, read as the reverse complement.
TGCAGTGGGACTGTACCCAGAACCATGTGGTTGGTAAGCAAGCTATTTACCACACAGCCACTCCTGCGCCTATATATATGCATATATTAATCACATTACTAAATGATGCTTAATTCAGTGACAATGTGATACCAGCATTTGGTGGGGTCAATGTTAATAGGGTACTGGTTGATATATCATCATCTTAATTAGAAGGCACGAGATCAATTCCCAATGGTTCCTCTATTTTAGACTTGTAGAATTTGGTACATTACTAATTCTGACAAATCACTATTCTCATTACGAAATGTGATTAATTGATTAATCTCAGTAAATGAGCCCCACTTGTAATGAGAATACCAAAACTGATATCAACAATCACAGTTTAAATGTCATTATGATGTCAAAACATCGCCATTTGAAAGCAATTTCAATAAACAGCCTTAACAGCTTTTATGATTTTGAAGGTTGTGCATTGGTGAGAAATATCCCTACCTGGGAATTGAGTCCGCATGCAGTTTGGGCTCATTATTTGAAGCCATAGATAAACTGCAGAAACAAAACGTGGTTTTATTATTTCTACCAACTATTAATTGCAAACTTCATTCAGAGTTCAAATCTCCCTGAAGCCAATTTTGTTTTCATCTCTCCGAGATCGTTCAAATACAGTACCAGACTAGTGGAGACGATGTTATTGATTACTCTCCTTTCCCTAAAAATTTCTAGGCCTTGCACCTAAATCAAAAACTATTCTTCTTCTTCTTATTATTATTATTATTATTTTTATTATTATTATTATTATTATTATTATTATTATTATTAACATCATTTTCATTATCACCTTCTTTCATTTCTGTTTCCATTTCTTGCCGAATGTTGTTGTTGTTGTTGTTGTTATTATTATTATTATTAATATTATTATTATTATTATTATTATGCAGGTCACAAGTTTGATTCCAGGCAGTTACCTGAATAATAATAATAATAATAATAATAATAATAGCATCGAAAAATACCTTAGAAATGAGAACCCAGGTTTGAAATTTCCCCAAGACACCTGATGAAGGCTGGAGGGTATGTCAGCCGAAACATTATGTTAACAACAAATAAGATGAGGACAAATATCCATCAAATGTAAATAATGTAAATAATGTACATAATTCCTCATCTCTTAAATATAGAACTGTATTATCAAAATCTCCGTCTCACATTATCTGTGGTGATAATATTTTTAATAATCAGAAAGAACTTCATAAGAAATATATCAAATTAATAAATGATAAATAGGAAGATGGCAAGCTGGCAGAATTGTTAGCATACCGGGCGAAATGCTTAGTGGTATTTTATCTGTCGTTACGTTCTGAGTTCAAATTCTGCTGAGGTCGACTTTGCCTTTCATCCTTTTGGGGTCAATATATTAAGTAGCAGTTGTGTACTGGGGTCAATCTAATCGACTGGCCCCCTTCCCCAAAAATTTCGGGCCTTGTGCCTGGAATAGAAAAGAATAAATGATAAATAGGAGATTACACATCAACTTTATCAGTGCTGCCCCAGCATGGCTGCAGTCTAATGACTGAAACAAGAAGAGATTAACTCTCAAATATAACCACAGTATTAAGTAGCTGCTCAAATATTATTGTGAGTTTATGGTTAAGACCACTGGGAAAATTGGCAATGGTATTTGTATGAAATGGCATAATCTCTATATCATTATTATTGTTGTTGCTGCTGTTGTTATTGCTACAAGAGAATTAGATTATTAAACAAATACTCTTGAACTAATCCAAGTAATAAAATAGTATTTTAGTGTTATTAATTAGCAATAATGATGAAACTAATAATGAAAAACTATATTGTAATTTAGAAGGCATTAAAAACTAATTTAATACTGTTTATATGCATATGTGTATGTATAGATATATATTCATATACACACATCATCATCATCATCAATATCATCGTTGTTGTTATTTTTTAACGTCTGCTTTCCATGCTGGCATGGGTTGGACAGTTTAACTGAGGACTGGCAAGCCAGAAGGCTGCACCAGGTTCCAATCTGATCTGGCAAAGTTTCTACAGCTGGATTCCCTTTCTAACATCAACCACTCCGAGAGTGTAGTGGGTGCTTTTATGTGCCACCAGCACGAGGGCCAATCAGGCAGTACTGGCAACGACCACATTCAGAAGGCATTTTTTACGTGCCACCTGCAAAGGAGCCAGTCCAGCGGCACTGGCACCGACCTTGCTCAGATGTTTTACATGTGCTAGTAAGACACACTTGAATGGTGCTTTTTACATGCCACCAGCACAAGAGCCAGTCAGCAGCCCTGGCAATGAACATGCTTGGATGGTGGTTTTAACATTCCCCTGGCACAAGTGCCAATCAGGTGGTACTGTCATCGGTCACATCAGCAATATGTTTATGTATATGAATCATCATCATCATCATCGTTTAACGTCCGTTCTCCATGCTAGCATGGGTTGGACAGTTCAACCGGGGTCTGGGAAGCCAGGCTCCAGTCTGATCCGGCAGTGTTTCTACAGCTGGATGCCCTTCCTAACGCCAACCACTCCATGAGTGTAGTGGGTGCTTTTTACGTGCCACCAGCATAGGTGCCAGGGGCAGCTGACATGCACATATATATATATATATATGTATATAAATAAATGTATGCATATATATATACATATATATATATATATATATATATATATATAGAGAGAGAGAGAGAGAGAGAGAGAGAGATACTTTTATTATATTACACTGTGCCTGGGTGTTTATATTAATTTTTAGTATATGCATTAGCATTTTGCTAAACTATCCATAAATTTTTATAGTAACTACATATATGCTGGTGGAGGGAATTAGCCAATCATGCACTGTTCGAGGGGTCTCACTGATGATACCTACAGTACAGGTGAAACTAGATCTAGTCTGGGGATCCTCATGTTGGTCAGGGGACGGTTGCCTACCCTGTCAGCATGTGTGTATATATTTTGTTTAACTCCTAGAGCCTTAAGAGTATTTTAACTCTTATTTCTAGCACATTGCTACGTGCTTCGTCGCCCTTAGTCACACTTAGTGACAACTGAATTTATCCTTTATCATATCACATTGCCCTGACTGCTTATATATATATATATATATATATAATATATATATATATATATATAATATATATATATATTATATATATATACATATATATATATATATATATATATATATTATATATATATATATATATATAATATATATATATATATAATATATATACATAATATATGTATATATATATATATATAGGGGCAGGCATGGTTGTGTGGATAGGAGCAGGTATGGCTATGTGGTAAGAACCACATGGCTCTGAGTTCAGGGTTCAGTCCCGCTGAATGGCCCCTTGAGCAAGTGTCTTCTACTATAGCATCGGGCCAACCAAAGCCTTGTGAGGGGATTTGGTAGATGGCAACTGAAAAAAGCCTGTCATACATATTTATGTGTGTGTATGTGTGTGTGTCTTTGTGTCTGTGTTTGTCCCCCCATTATTACTTGATAACTGAGGTTGGTGAGTCTATGTCCCTGTAACTTAGCAGTTCAGTAAAAGAAATTGATAGGATAAGTACTAGGTTCACAAAGAATAAGTCCTGGAATAGATTTGTTCGACTAAAAGTGGTGCTCCAGCATGGCTGCAGTCAAATTTCTGAATACATATATATATATATATATATATATATAGTATCACTTTATAGTTCCACTCTATAGTACCACTCTATAGGTACATGCTAATGGAACCTACTATTGCATAGAATGATGACCGGTACATAAAGAGTAAAGTACTTTATCCCTTAACACATTACAATCACAGTGTCAGATGTATGATTTGAACTCTCTACCTCTAAGTTGATTATTTAAACCACCTATTTACAAGAGCAGCTGTATTTCTCTTGGTGTTATAAAGACATTGATCTAACAAACAACATTCTTTCCCGTTTCGTTCCTGATTCTTAGAACATTCTTCGTTTTTCTTACAAAATCGATACTTTAAAAGTTTCACTGTAAATTCATTGGATTTTTACCAAACATAATTATTATTGTTTAGCTTCCACCACAATCTCTCCACAAATGTCCAGCAAAAGGATTGGAGAAATCAAATAATTATAATGTTTGACTTTGTAATTTGCTATTACCAAGACGTGCAGCCTTTATCCTTTACACACAACAAAATGGCTGCTATAACCCTCTTTGTTTTCCTTTGCTATTAACATAGATACCAAAATGTGACACCGCTTCGTCTCTCATCTCCATAATTAACTTACTTTACACTTTCATTGCCAAAAACCGCGCTCTTATGCAACCTCATACGTCAGAAACATGCATCGTAATGTCTAGATTCTAAATTAGATTAACTTTTAGATACAGTTTAATCTGATGTTGAATGAAACTCTGAGTTTGATAAGCAATACAATGCAAGAATGATATTCTGCAATGTCACTTTGTAGCAATTTTGATTGTTCTCCTGATTATATCAGCTGTGATGTATACAGCTGCTATTACGGTGATCTTCAGATTCTCCCTGACCAGCTTCGCAGGCTGACTGTCTGCTGAAATATATTGGTATTCTATGTACTACAAATGCTGGTGTAAAGTTGACAGAAAGTCTGCAGGAGTTTGTTCCACAAAGCAGACACTCATTGAATAGGAGACCAAAACGTGTTTTAATATGTTTACATATATCGCACTTAATTTAATTTTAACAGTCTATACATTGTGTATAATGTTGCTTACAATGGCAGTGAATGGGATAGGAATAATGTAGGAGTGAATTCTTTGTATTGTCATCTGCAGTAGTGGAATAAATAGACTGAAATTTGTTTTAAAGAGCTCAAATGTTAACGCCAGGGGAGGAATACAGATAAGAAAGTCTGCGAGGAAATAAATAATGAAAGACAGACTTCTTAAGTATTTAAGAAAAAGAGAGAATTAACCCAGGGAACTTTTTTGATCAGCAGTCATTTATTTAGCAGTCATATATAATGAAGACGGCAAGCTGGCAGAAACGTTAGCACCCAGGAGAAATGCTTTGCGGTATTTCGTCTGCCGTTACGTTCTGAGTTCAAATTCCGCTGAGGTCGACTTTGCCTTTCATCCTTTCGGGGTCGATAAATTAAGTACCAGTTATGCACTGAGGGTCGATGTAATCGACTTGATCCGTTTGTCTGTCCTTGTTTGTCCTCTTTGTGTTTAGCCCCTTGTGGGTAGTAAAGAAATAGTCATTTATTTAGAATTCATACAGCACTGAATTTGGGTAGTTTAACCCCAGGTCACAAGTGATTGGACTAACCTATGATTAAAGACATTCCAGTTATGATTAACCCTTTGTGTCATCGGTATTTTCATCGATTTGAGGAATATTTAATTTCTAATTCCAGGATTCATATGAGATCATAGACAAGCCCTCAATTATAGAAAAACATTAGTCTTCATTTAGGGTCCACTTTCCATACCTGAAAGGGTCAAATAGAAGCTGTTCACACAGGTGTTGTAAGGCTGGATGCCCTTCCTGTTGCTGACCCTCCCCTGTTTCCATAACCAGACATAGTTTCCATGGAAGAAAGAAGGGGGACAACATCACTTGTAGAAGAATGATGTACATTTGTAACTATCATATGGTATCAAGAGAAAACTCCACAAAACATCATCATCATCATCATCATTGTTTAATGTCTGCTTTCCATGCTGGCAGGGATGGGATAGTTTCACAAGAACCAGTGGGGCAGGAGCTTGCACCTGACTTCTGTGACTGTTTTGGCATGATTTTTACAGTGTGGATTGGGTGCTTTTAAGTGGCACCTGCACTGACAGGGTCACCAAGTACTTTCAAGATAAAAAAAAAAAAACGGAAAGATATATATGTATGTACTCAATCATGTGGTCTTTGGTTCAGTTCCATTGCACAGCACCTTAAGCAAATATCTTCTAGTAAAGCTCTGGGGTGATTAAAACCTTGAAACTGGATTTGGTGGATGCATACTAAAAGAAACTCAGGTGTGTGTGTGTGTGTGTGTGTGTGTGTGTGTGTGTGTGTGTGTTTGTTTGTGTTTGTGTGTGTGTGTGTGTGTGTGTGGTGTGTGTGTGTGTGTGTGTGTGTGTTTGTGTGTGCACTCTTATCTTGACACCCTGTGATGGCTGTAAATGAGCATCACCCTCATACAAGCAGTGGTCTTCATTTCCTTTCTTCCATACAAAACATGTCTGGCCATAGAGATATTACCTTTGCTCAGAAATAGGTGAGGAAAAAGAACAGCATGGAACTATAGAAAATCTGGTTCAACGAATTCCATCTGACCCATGGAAGCATAGAAAAGGGATGACCATGATAGACAGATAGATTTAGATATATATATATATACAATAGGCTTCTTTCAGTTTCCATCAGTTGACTGCACTCATAAGGCTTTAGTGGACCTGGGACTAAAGTAGAAAACACTTATCCAAGGAGCCACATAGTGGGACTGAACCTAGGTCCACATAGCTGGAAAGCAAACCTCTTAACCACACGACCACACCTGTTCCAACCTATTAGTGCATTGGGAAATGTATTGATTATGCAGTAAAACCTCATGAAATACACTTCAGTTATTAGAAGAGGCTTCTCTATTTACCTTTGGGTTTCTGAAAGTATATAATGTGTGCGTGGAATCAATTTATAAGGGTAATATATATATATGAAAGGGTAAGAAGTTTGCTTTGCAACCAAGAGACCCTGGGTTCAGTCCCACTGTGTGGCATCTTGGGCAAACATGATGCATACATACAGTCATATACACATACATACATACATATAAATGTATGTATGTGTATGTGTGTGCCAGTAGCACATAAAAAGCACCCACTACACTCTCGGAGTGGTTGGCATTAGGAAAGGCATCCAGCTGTAGAAACATTGCCAGATCAGATTGGAGCCCGGTGCAGCCTTCTGGCTCTCCAGACCGCAATCAAACCATCCAACCCATGCCAGCATGGAAAACAGACATTAAACAATGATGATGATGTATATATACACACACAGCAAGAAGAAAATGAAGAGGATACAGAAAAAGTATACATCAACAGTTAGAAATTATATTATGCCTATTTGTTTATTCTAAAACATTTATGAGAATATATACATATGTAAAGACTGTGTATCGTGTATATATATATATATATATATATATTATATATATATAAGAGAGAGAGGGAGAGAGAGAAAAGCAAAAATGCTTGTTCTAAATCGCTCTAAGACAGGGGTGGGGAAACACCCGCAAGCACATTCTATTGTACTTGCAGGCTGATATACTCGTATGCACTAAAAATAATAAATTTTTTTCAATTATAAAATTCATACAATATTCATATGCCTATTCCTGACCATAGGTCGTGTTTCCACCACAGCTTAAACCAATACCATTTGAATGGAAATTTTGTTTTCTCTATAGAACACATATTGCTATGAGAGTTAGAACTTGTGTTCTCCCATAGACCTTTTCCATTGGAAATTTTTGCCCCCTGCACTAAAAAGTTTCCCCCACCCCTGTTCTAAGGGATCAGCACAGTAGTCGTACTGACAAATAGCATTCATAATCCTCTAACATGGCTGTCCATTTGAGTGGGCTCTACTGCGATTATTTTTAACCCCTTGCATATATCTCCTCTCTCTCTCTCTCTCTCTATATATATATATATATGTGTGTGTGTGTGTGTATGTGTATTTTCACATATACATATAAGTGTGTGCATGCATATATATATATATACAGGGGTTGGACAAAATAATGGAAACACCTAGCATCATAGCATCATAATTCTCAAATATCCATAAAAACCATCAAAAGATTGTTTATTTTTATGTTTTTATATTTATTATTAGTGTTGTATTATTAGTGTTTTGCTAAAATTGCTGTTTCTTGTCATATATCATCAGCAAAAGGTAATTAAAATTAATTAAAATGACAGAGCTATTGGACTTTCAAAGAGGTCAAATTGTTGGTGCTTGTATGGTAAGCGCTAGTGTAATGAAAACAGCCGAAATGCTTGGTATATCAAGAAGCACTGTCTCGAAAGTAATGACAGCCTTTGAGAAAAAGGGTAAAACTTCTTCATTGAAACAAAACTCCAGAAGAAAACCAAAACTTTCAGATAGGGACCGTTGGACTCTTACTCGAATTGTTAGAAAAGATCACAAAAGTACAGCTCCCAAAATTACTGTAGAGCTTAATGACCGCTTTGAGAACCAAGTTTTCACAAAAACTGTTCGCTAAGAGCTGCACAAAGCCAGATTTCATGTGAGGGCTGCAATCAGAAAACCACTACTTTCAAAAACAAACATTGGAAAGCGTTTAGAGTGGAGTAAAAACCTACTGAATTGGTCCCTAGAGCAGTGGAAGAATGTTATTTTCTCGGACGAGTCATCCATTACCTTATTTCCAACCACCAGCCAAATATATGTGTGGAGATAACCAAAAAGATCATTTGACCCAGACTGCCTTCTTCCAACTGTTAAACATGGAGGAGGATCTGTGATAATCTGGGGTGGGAGGCTATATCTTGGAAATCCACCAGTCCAATGGTTTCCCTTCAAGGCAGAATTAATAGTGAAGACTATTTAAGCATTTTAACTGATCAAATTTATCCTAAGGTTGCAGAACTGTTTCCAGAGGGGAAATGTAATCTTTCAGGATGATAATGCACCAATACACACAGCTAAATTTGTTACTGAATAGCACAAGGAACATTCTAGTGAAGTTGAACATATTATCTGGCTACCACAGTCTCCAGATCTCAATATTATTGGACATTTATGGTGCATTTTAGAAAAACAAATAAGGAGTCAATATCCTCCACCATCATCACTACAAGAACTGGAGACTGTTTTAGCTGAAGGATGGACAAAAATTACTTTGGAAACAATTCAAACTTTGTACGAATTCAAAGAATTCAAGCTGTAATTACTGCCAAAGGCAGTTCTACCCTGAGTGTTGGGCCTTACGGAGGCTTTATATTGTGCTTGAGAAGAAGACCTGTCAAGCCAAATAAAATCACAGTCATTACAGACAATGGTGTCATGCAAATGGTACCTGTGACAGTGGCACATAAAAGCATCCATTACATTCTCAGACTGGTTGGTGTTAGGAAGAGTATCCAGCCATAGAAACCATGCCAAATCAGACTGGAGTCTGGTGCTGCCTTCTATCTTGCCAGCCCTAGTCAAACTGTCCAATACATGACAGCATGGACAACAGATGTTAAATGATGATGATGTTGACACTACTGGATTGAATGGGACTGCTGAGGTGTCGAAACTATAATGATATCGGTGGGGCAGCTGATGAAGGAGGTATGTTGGATTGTTGGTATGGCTGTTTTTTGTATATGCAGAATAGTATTATAACACATCCTTTTCATATATGCACATATATTTATACATGTATATATACAAAGATAAATAGATAGATATATTCCAATACATATGTGTCTGTACACACACATACACACACGCATATATACACATACATATATGCACTCACACACACACACGCATATATACACATACATATATGCACTCACTCACACACACACACATACACACACACACATATATATATATTGCCTCATGCAACATCTTTAGCTAGAACATCAGTGCATGTGTATACATATATATATGTATATGTGTATGTGTGTGTGTGTGTGTGTTTGTGTGTGTGTGTGTGTGTGTATGTACGTATATATAAGTATGTATGTATGTATGTATGCATGTATGTAAAGTATGTATGTATAACCTCCGCGATGTCAAGTGGTGACATCAATGACACCAGATCGAAATAGAAAACAAACAGAATTCAATAATTTCCGAAATCTAATTGTAGAGATGTCGGAAAATGTCAAAGTTTTCCAAAAATCTTTGAGAGGAAAAAAAATATGAAAATGATGAAAAAAAAAAATATTATTACCATTATTATCGACATTATTATGATTGTTGTTACTACTACTACTACTATTATTACTTTTATTATTATTTATTATTATTATTATTATTATTATTATTATTATTATTATTATTATTATTATTATTATTGTTTTTGTTGTTGTTGTAGTTGTTAAGATGTAAATGTGAATTCAAAAATATGAGTTAAACAAAAAATGGAAAATAAGAAATATGTGGCAAAATCAAAAATATAAGGAAACATGAAGTGAAAGGCTGCTGCACTTTATGACTCATTTTTCACACACACACACACACACACACACACACTCACACACATAGACACACACACATGCATATACAAGTGTACACACAGACACACTCACAACTGCACACACGTACAAACACACATGTGTGCGTGTATGTGTGTGTGTGTGCTGAAAATATAGGAAAATTTCAGAATTCAAAAAGTAAATATGTTTTGCTATATATGTGTGTGCATGTGTGTTTATGTATATGTATATATATATATATATACTTATATATATAACACCAAGTAAGTAAGGGGTTATGGATCCAAGCCACTAAGGGATAATATTTATCAAATATACTGTTTGTATAATACCCAAATTCTTAATACACAAATGTTTTTAATTGCTATGCAATTAACTTACTTATTGTATTAAACAGGTGAAGGCAAAGAAATATTTTACCATATATATATATATATGTGTGTGTGTGTGTGTTTGTGTGTGCATGTATGTGTGTGTGTGTGTGTCCGTATATATATACATATATACATATATATATATATATATATATATATACAAACAGATGGTGAACACACAGAACAACTCTTGGCTTGCCCTGTCCCCAAAACATGTCCCGAGAGTGATAAATATCAAATATCCAGTCAACATCATGGTGTTTGGAGTGATCACCAGTGATGGTGACGTTATGCCTCCATTTATCATCAACATGACCTCAGACTCAACATGGGGGCCTACATCAGGTGTCTTGATGAGGTAGTGTTGCCCTCATCCTGGCCTCATATCTGGCCACCTGACTCCCCACACTGTAAACCGCTTCATTATTATGTGTGGAGCACAGTTGAGCAAGAGACCATCAAAACTCGTTGTAACACCAAAGATGAACTAAAGGCAAAGATTATGGCAGCATTCACCAATTGAAACAAAGAGACCATCCAGGGAAGTTGTAGGAGATTCCAAAGTCGTCTGGAGGTTATGGCTGAAGCCAATGGCGATTTTATTGAATAAATTTACTCTTTAGTATTTCAAGATATTTTTTTGTAATTTTGGTAAATATATCTGTTAAAATGACATGTCAGTGTTATTTTAATTTTTGCATAATTTAAACAACAATTTAGTCACTGCAATCTGTATATCCATAAACATAAACAGATATACATATGTATAAATAGATAGATAGATAGATAGATAGATAGATAGATAGATAGATAGATAGATAGATAGATAGATAGATAGATAGATAGATAGATAGATAGACAAACAGATAGATAGATAGATAGATAGATAGATAGATAGATAGATAGATAGATAGATAAATAGATAAGCAGACAGACAGACATCGATAGAGAGACAGGCAGACAGACAAACAGAAAGACAGGCAGACAGACAGAGAGACAGATAGATAGAGAGACAGATAGACAGACAGATAGATAAATATTTAGATAGAGTTACAGACAGACCGACAGACAGAGCGACCGACAGACAGACATGTAGGTAGACAGAAAAATAGATAGATAGATAGATAGATATGAATAGCTATACATATGCATATGTACTTTCACATATCATATGCACACACACACACACATACACACACACAAATGCATATTTGTGAATTTTGATGTTGGCACTTTAGGGACTAATTATAGTTCTAGTGAATTGGTCAGCCTATGCTGTGAGGATTTCTTAGAAATTTGAACAAAGCAAAACTAATCCGAATTTGTAGACACATTATATGCTCATATCTTATATTTACAAATACACATAGGTATACACATACACACATATACAGGGTGGTCACAAAGTCACGCACCATGGGAGATATCAGGTATGCTTTATTTGCAATGAAGTAGGTAATCCATTACAAATGCTCAAAGTGTGGCCATGGAGCTCTAAACAAGTGTTCACATGGAATTTGAAATTGCAATGGACCCTCTCAAAAAGTTTTTCATTGTCGTTGACTTGTTCACATGCTTCAACGATTCTTTGAAGAAGATGTCCTTGGTTGCGAATCTTTTCAGAATACACAAAGGATTTAATGTAGCCCCAGAAGAAAAAAATCCACAGGAGTTAGATCTGGTGACTGTGGTGCCAATTCATTTGTCCCGCGACATTCTGAACCATCTCCCTGGGAAATCATATATTTATACTTGTATATATACAAAGATAGATAGATAGATATTCCAATACATATGTGCCTGTACACACACACACATATATATATACGTGTGTGTGTGTACAAGTGTATATACACATATATATATACATACCTGTGTGTGTATATATATATACACACACACACACATATATATATATGTATATATATATGTATATATATATATATATATATATATCCTCCTCCTCATCATCATCGTTTAGCGTCCGCTTTCCATGCTGGTATGGGTTGGACGGTGCAACTGGGGTCTGGGAAGCCAGAAGGCTGCACCAGGCCCAGTCTGATCTGGCAATGTTTCTATGGCTGAATGCCTTTCCTAACGCCAACCACTCCACGAGTGTAGTGGGTCCATTTTTACGTGCCACCGGCACAGGTGCCAGACGAGACTGGCAAACGGCCATGATCGGATGGTGCTTTTTATGTGCCACCGGCACAGAGGCCAGGTGAGGCTGGCAATGGCCATATATATATATATATAAAATCATGAACCTGTAATGCATAATGGGGCAGGGCCTCATCCTTCAGATACTAAACAGGATTTCCCCTTCCAAATGAATGCACATGGAGCATCATCTTGTTGCCAAGCATGTCCATTTTATTTTGAGGGTTCTGTCACAGATCCCTCAAAATAAAATGGTCCAATTACTTGATTGTGCCAAATCCCACACCACACCATTACATTGCCCCTCCCTTATTGATCATCTGCCTCCATCCAACAAGAATTCCTTCGTGAGTAATGTTGGTAGTTGTGAAAAGAGACAATAAAAGAGAATTTGATTTCAATTTCACTTGCCTCAACATGTCTTTGCAAGCAGAGTTTAGTGTCCAATGAAGGACAGGTACGCATAAGTGGGCATGTCATACACTACTGGCACATATATACCTATTATATAAAATTTGTTCTGTCTGTCTGTGTGTGTGTCTTCTAGGATCTCGGGCATCCTCCATCCGATTGCGCTCAAATTTGATATGTAGATACCGACGGTATCAGGACGTGTATAAGTCTTGAAAAAATTACAAAAATCGATTCCAGGTGAGAATACGATCGATAAAGCCGTGGGAACGTGCTTTTGTATGCGCAAGTACATCAGCTGTTGCCACTAGCTTTTCCATGCCTTTGAACATCCTGTAAACTAAGTTAGCTTAAAATTAGTTACTTAGTTCCCTAGGTTGTTACTTTTCATCAAAAATCACCCCAAGTTGATTTCCTACATGTTTTATCGGATAAACTTATTATTGTCCCAGGTACGTTCTCATAATTTCCTCATGCTTTTCCATCTAGATTTACTTCCAGCTAACCCATTTACATGCATCGTTTTTGTCCTGCTTTTCTTCCGTCAACCTGTACATAACTGCACCTTCCATTTTTTGATGCTTTTGTACTGTTTAAAGGCACGTTTCTTTCCTGCCAAGCTTACTATTTAAACCATGTTTGTGTTCTCCCAGTCAACAGCCTTATCATTACTGGTACTTTAAACTCTTCGGTAGCATATTTGTGTGAATAAAATCGTTTTTCTTTGGAATAGAAAAAAAGTCTATCTTTATTTCTTCTTTTGCTGGAGTCTCAAATTTAGGTCAAATCAGTGTTTCTCAAAGGGTAGGCCTATGGGATGGTCGGACAAGTTGTTTTGAGAAAATTTGGCTTAAATGTTTGAAAACTCAACACTGTCCATTGGATGGATGTGAGGCGTTTTGCTCATATACATACATATATATATATATAATATATATATATATATATATATAATATACACACATACATACATACATACATCATCATCATCATCGTTTAACGTCTGTTTTCCATGCTAGCATGGGTTGGATGGTTCAACTGGGGGTCTGGGAAGCCAGTAGGCTGTGCCAGGCCCAGTCTGATCTGGCAATGTTTCTACATACATAAAACAGAATTATTTGTGAGGGATTATCAACTGAGGCAAAATACTTTATAAGCTATCTGTCAATCCTCCTGGCTAACAATATTGTTTAGATTAGTAAAGACCTCTGCCTACTTTTGTAGCAGGGTCCAAGGTTGTATTTCATCACCGTTCTTTATTGTAAATCCATGGTTATGCTCCAGTTATACTCTCTTTTACACAGAGTAATATATAATAATGATCATTATATATTTTTCTTTATTTATAAATTTGGCTTATAGCTGTTTGCCGTAGTCATTATAGGTTCGTTATTGATATAGTTACTCAATCAACCCATTGATCAGTTCAGAAAAATCGAACAATCGACTTGCAGAAAATGAAGGAGAGTATATATTTGAAATGAAAAGATCTTTGCTTATCTTAATTTCGAAAAATAAAAGAAAAAATATATATATATACTTTTATGAAATTAAATATTTACAGAGTCAACCAGTTTCACTTGTACTAATCATGAATAAGAAGTTAGTGATAATGTTACAATTTCGAGAAACACAAAGAGAGAGAGAGAATAAACTGGCAGTTTAAATGTTATCTATTATAAATTCATGTATAGAACCAATGGGAGGAAATATACAGAAGTAATTTAATGGACATGGGAATCTTATGGAGTTGTTATTTAAATCTCACTGGAAATAAGTTTTGAGTTTCATTGTTTGGTATTTTATAGAGGACAATGTAATGTTTTTTTTACACACATGCAAACACACACACACATATGCACATACACAAACATATAAATATATATATATATATATATATATATATATATATATATATATAGAGAGAGAGAGAGAGAGAGAGGAGAGAGAGAGCGAGAGAGAGAGACAGACAGACAGACAGACAGAGACAGACAGAGGGATACATCATCATCATCATCATTGTTTAGCGTCCGTTTTCCATGCTAGCATGGGTTGGACGGGTCAACTGGGGTCTGTGAAGCTGGAAGGCTTTGTCAGGCCCAGTCAGATCTGGCAGTGTTTCTACGGCTGGATGCCCTTCCTAACGCCAACCACTCCGCGAGTGTAGTAGGTGTTTTTTATGTGCCACCTGCACAGGTGCCAGACAGAGCTGGCGAACGGCCACGAACGGTTGGTGCTTTTACGTGTCACCGGCACGGGGCCAGGCGATACATGTATGCAAATATTTATTTGCAAATGTATATGATGAACTCACACATACATGCACACACACACAAACACACTCATATATATATATACTCTTTTACTCTTTTACTTGTTTCAGTCTTCTGACTGAGGCCATGCTGGAGCACTGCCTTTAGTCGGGCAAATCAACCCCAGGACTTATTCTTTGTAAGCCTAGTACTTATTCTATCAGTCTCTTTTACCGAACCGCTAAGTTACGGGGACGTAAACACACCAGCATCGGTTGTCAAGCGATGCTGGGGGGACAAACACAGACATACAAACACAGACACACACACGTATATACATATACATATATACGACATGCTTCTTTCAGTTTCCGTCTACCAAATCCACTCACAAGGCTTTGGTCGGCCCGAGGCTATAGTAGAAGACACTTGCCTAAGGTGCTACACAGTGGGACTGAACCCGGAACCATGTGGTTGGTAAGCAAGCTACTTACCACACGATCATTCTCAAACAAGACTATCATTGACAGTGACTTCGAAGCTTCAGCTAGCTAAGCTATCAATGGAATGCATTCAATAATATTCTTATTTAAGCATAATAAAAGTACTCAATACAAAATTATAGAGTAACTCATCAGATAAATGTAAAAGTGTTTTCATTACCAATGAACATAAAAACAAACATTAATATATGTGTATGTGTGAGTGTGTGTGTGTGTTTATATGTTCCATACATTAATTATTTTGGGACAAAGTACCTTATTTCCACCCACAAGATGGTGCCTTGCACAAACATCCCCAGCCTTCTTCAACTGTTTCATAAAACATTTCAGCCTTTAATTCTAAGAGTTATGCATGCTTAACATGTAACACCATAATAATGTTGTGTCTGGGGAGAGTCATTTTCCTTTTGTGCCTTACAATGTAACACACTCACCAGTAAAATTTCCACTTATTTCTTATTTTTATTTCCCTAAAAATAGTCTTGAGTGTGTTACATTGTAAGGTACAAAAGGAAAATGACTCTCCCCAGGCACAACAAAATATGCTTCAACACACGAACTCATATAAAGAATCTTGCAAACCAAATCGAAAAACGAAATATCATAATAATGGAATGAGCTGATGTTTCATGAAATACTGGAGTAGGTACCAGACCTACGTTGATGACAATAACTTCATTGAACTCACAATTTACATGCTATTGAAGAAGGCTGGAGTTAAAAAACTGTACAAATCTTTATATATAAAAGTGAGGTTGTGTGCTGTCTGTCTCCTATGATTTAGATTCCTAACTATTCCCACATTTTGCAGTGCAGTTTAACCAAAACCGGGTATCTTATAGTCGTGATTCATATCGAGCCCTTCTGGGTATTAGCGCACGTCTACGATGAGTCTACAATTTAAAAAAAAATTTACCATCAATTTTTCCCATTTTTAATGCATTTTTGGCATATATAAGGGAAGTAACTCTCTAAAACTTTATTATTAAATCTCAGAACATAGAAAGCTACAGTAACACTCCCCCTTTGTGGTTAGCCATATTGAGATGGCTATTAAATTTTACATCTCTAAAAATGCTTATATAGTTATTTCCCTTACAAACCCGAGCAACGCCGGACGATACTGCTAGTTTGATATAAATAGCTCTTACCTTGTGTAGCACCAATACAGACCCATGTAGTAGGTTCAAAATTAACCTGATGTGTTTCAGATAAAATAAATGGAAAGACGTCTTCAAGGATGTACCAACGATGCAATGAATCATAGAATATCCATTGGAATTTAACATTAGTCTTCAAGATACCATGCAATCTTACTTCTAAGCTTCCTTTGAGCTAAGTTCTGTAATCTGGTTATGATTCCTGGTTTTGTATTTGGAAAGTACCATTTTTTCCTCCACTCACAGAGTCTTGACCAAGAGTGATGAATATTTAGACAATGTTAAATATCTGTTTGAATGGATATATAAAAGGACTGTCTTTGCGTTAGGGGCTGTTGGTTGCTTCATACATATATATATATATATATTGTGATATACTACGAGATCATACCATGTCGCTCTCTACAAGCAGAGCAGTCATTCTCTAAAGAAGAATATTACTTACATACAATAATATAATAACCTAGAATCCAGAGGTCTTAGCAAAGATGAAGGTTTTAGTGAGAAAGAAGACAGGACCCTGATGCTTTCAGGGAAATGAAAGTGTTCAACATGCAGAAAAGGAGCGGGTATAAGCTCCATACGCTGTGCCCAATGTAAAGCTATGGACACACTAGCAATGTAGCAGAATCACAAGCAGACTGGCAGAGAATGTATGCTTCATATGTGATAGATGCTCTGGGGCAGTGCATACTATGAGTGCAGCAGAAACAGACTCTTTGGGATTTTTTTGATGATGCACTGAAAATAGTTGATGCCTTTTGTTACCTAGGAGATGCAATTAGCAAAAGAAGTGGTTGTCCTGAAAAAATAGTAGCTACCGTAGGAATGGGTTGGACAAAGTTCAGAGAATTACAACTGCTGTTGGCAACAAAGATATTTTCCTTTAGATTGTGTTATGTTTTAATACAGAATTATTAACTTGGATTACATTACTTGAATACAAGCCAATAATGGAGTGAATATGTGAGCAAATACAACACAATATATACTCAAAAATGCACGCTGATTAAAAAATAGAAGCAGAACCTAAAGATCCATGTGCAAAAGGTATCACGCCACTTATGAAACAAACCAATATGCAAATTAGAAAGTAGTCAAAAGTTCACTTTAACTCTTTCGTTACTGCATTTATTTTGAGATGCTCTGTGTTTCTTTCAATTACTTTAAATATAACAAAGAATTTAGTAAAATAACTTAGTTATCATTCAGCTAGTATTAGGAACATGAATTGTGACTAAGGTTTAGTGGAAGATTTTAATTCAAAACTTATGAAAACAAAACATTTGTTTGACAGAGCCAAAGCTGGTTTCAGCAGGGTTGGTATCAAAAGGTTTAAACATATCATGGTGACTTAAACCCTTTTGTTACCATATTTCTGTTGAGATACTCTGTGTTTCTTTCAATTACTTTAAATATAACAAAGAATTTAGTAAAATAACTTAGTCATC
>NC_043005.1:84898979-84946479 GCF_006345805.1 Octopus sinensis | reverse complement strand
ATATATATATATATATATATATATTATATATATATATATATATACATACATATAATATATACATGTATACATATGCATATATATACATTATATATATGTATATATACATACAATATATATATGCATATATATACATTATATATATGTATATATATATATATATATAATATATATATATATATTATATATATATATATACAAATGTATTTATATATACATTATATATATATACACAGATATATATATATTATTTTTATGTATATATATACACACCTATGCACCTATACATGTTTGTATATGTTTGTGTATATCTTTGAGTGCATGTCAATGTGTGTATTTATGTGTGTCAATGTAAGTCAGTGCATAATATATATAGGTATGTGAATATATATGTGCGTGTGTGTGTATTAAATAAACGTTTATAAACATGTACACATAGAATGCATATGTGTGTATGAGAGCACATGATATATGTATATATATATACAGGGTACAGTGAATAAATTGTCATTTAAATCACGCAAACTGAAAATAACCCTAACATCTCATTTTAACAGATATATTTACCAAAATTACATAAAAATATCTTAAAATACTAAAGAGTAAATTTATTCAATAAAATCGCCATTGGCTTCAAATATGGTCTTCAGACAACTTTGGAATCTCCTGCAATTCTTCTGGATGGTCAACTTGATTCATTAGTCCATTAATATTTCAAAGTATTTTGGTTCCATCATTAATATGCTTGAATAGTAATGATATTGAGTCAGTGATGCACTTTGCAGTAAGTGGACAAAGATCACTGGAATATTGTTATGACTGTAAAGATCATCAATGCCAGATTAAAAGTTTTTACATCTGTTAGATCATGGTATGTTTCAGGTAAAGCCTTGTAGTTGGGAAGTTTACTTTCCAGCCACATGGTTTCAAGTTCAATCCCACTGCATGGAACAGTGAGTAAGTGTCTTCTACCAGAACCCTGAGCCAATGAAATCCTTGTGAGTGGATTTGATGGCTGGAAACTGCATATATACGTTTGTGGGTGTGTGATTGTATATGTTGGTATCTCCCTATCTTAACAAAGTGTGGTGGTTGTAAATGAGCATCTGTGTCGTACAAGAAGTGTGCTGCATCTCCCAATCATTTGTGGAAACATAAGGAAATGTTATCTTACTCGAGATAAAGTGAAAGTTGATGACGAGAAGGGCGTCCAGCCTTGGAAAATCTGCCTCAAGAAATTTCATCCAAATCATGTGAGCATGGAAAAGCGCACATTAAACAATAATGACAATTTTGTATATACATACACGTGTGTGCATACACGCACACATATGCATATGTGTATATACATACATACATTTACACACAAGTAAGCCTGTAACTGATGACCAAGGTGAAAAAATAGTTCTCAAATACCAAAGGCAGAGCATAATTCCATTTCATTAAAGCTGAAAACTGAAAGAGTAATAGTTTGTGAAGATTTTTCAGCTCTAATAAATAGTGTGGGGGAGGTGTGTGTGTGTATTTGTGTTGTGTATGTGTGTGTGCATGTGTTTGTGTGTGTGTGTGTGTAGTGTGTGTGTGTGTGGCATGTGTGGTGTGTGTGAGTGTTTTTGTGTGCATTTGTGTGTGTGTGACGTGTGTGTGTGGCATGTGTGTGTTTTCATGTGTGTGTGTTTGTATCTGTGTGTATGTGCATGTGTGCATGTGTTTGAGTGCGTGTGTAGAGTGTGTGTGTGGTGTGTGTGAGTGTTTGTGTGTGTATTTGTGTGTGTTTGCATGTGTGTGTGTGTGATGTGTGTATGTGTTTGTACATTTGTGTGTATGTGTGGTGTGTGTGTATGTGGCGTGTATGTGTGTGTTTATGATTAGAATCACTGAACACACAACAATTAAACCTTTCTAATGTTAATGGCATTAAACTCCCACTGTTGTGCCTAAACACAGGTCCTATACAGTGAAAGGTGAGCAGAGACATAACACAAAGAACGCACAGCAACAAGAAGGAGTAAAACAACATGGGGAGTAACTCAGCACTTATTATTTCACCTGCTACATATAACTATTGAATTTAACCTATTTTGGGTTCCTTAATTACATTATGTTAGCATAAATTTTCAGATAAATTCATTTGGCTGGTATTTTGTACCTTTTATTCTATTTCTACAAGGGTGAGTCAAAAAGTTAGGCCATTTTGTTTAGGACAGGTATAATTACCAACACAGGAACATGTATCATACATCAAAATGAAGCTGGTCCTCTGTGGATCACATCCCTACTCCTCAACATAATTGCTGTTTCTCTCAATAGCAATGTTCCACCTTCGAATCAGAGCATGTATCCCTGCCTGTAAAATTCTGTTGACTGTTCTTTGAGCCACTTCTTTACTACAGTTTTCATTTCCTCATCACTGGAGTAATTTAACGCCTTCAGACTATCATCTCTTCGACCCCATGAAAGAGGGTTTGAGAGGCAAATATTATTCCAGTGACGAGGAAGTGAAAACTGTAGTGAAGAAGTAGCTCAAAGAACAGTCAACAGAATTTTATGGGGCAGGGACACATGTTCTCATTCGAAGTTGGAATAATGCTATTGAGAGAAACAGTGACTATGCTGAGAAGTAGGGATGTGATCCACAGAGGACCAGCTTCATTTTGATGTATGATACATGTTCCTGTGTTGGTAATTATGCAAAATGGCATTACTTTTTAGCTCACCCTCGAATATATATTGGCATAATAGAAACGATCAAAGATAGTCTATGGCATAATCATCAATTACAGATATGATTTTTTCCATCTTTGTTCATGTTCTTGTATACTCTGGATCTCTTGAAATTCTTCTAAATGATATTTGGATTTACTTTATCGTACACAAGGAATTACCTTTGATTTTAATTCTATTTGAATTTATTGTTATCTGATTGTTTGATGTAGTCAACCAAGTTCGCTCAATTACAGAGCTTTATTAATA
Source organism: Octopus sinensis (assembly GCF_006345805.1). Lineage (NCBI taxonomy): Eukaryota > Metazoa > Mollusca > Cephalopoda > Octopoda > Octopodidae > Octopus > Octopus sinensis. The sequence goes on along the minus strand of NC_043005.1, from coordinate 84,943,506 downwards.
TCTACCTCGATTTATTTATCCTTACTACTTCTCATTATATATATGTATATACATACATGTGTGTGTGTTCATATACACATGCACACAGACATACACATGTATGGAATACTAATGGTGATGAAAAATGCATGTTCCATGCTGAACAACCAGTTCGCTGTTGTACATAGAGAAGTATTACAGGTGTAAAAAAAGAACCTGTATTAGCTTCCATATCACATGAGGATGAACATCAGTTTTGTAGACACTCAGATACACGAGTCCCTGACATTTAACACAGATTGGTATCACACTGAAACTCTATGTTTACATTGTGCTGCTTCAAACTGAAGTCTCTACTTAAATTGTTACATTGAAAATCTGAAAATGTTTCAAAATGTCAACAACAAAAGAAGTGTATTTTTCAGAATTATATTTTATTGGTAGCTTAACAAGCCCTTTCCTTATAAAACGAATTCTTTGTAAGGTTTTGAATGCTTTCAGATGTTCTTTGAACTAATTATTCTTTTGAAATTTAGAGTCTCTTCACCTTGCATCAAAGGTTTCCAGTAAGCTAAGTTAAGTTCTTTGGGTTGTACAAGATGCAGAGGGCATTGCATATAAAACGGCAGGATTTTGGTTAACTGCCATCTTTTTCCTCATAAAAGGAAAAACTAATTATTTTGTTTATTGCATTTAGTTACGTGATTTTATTAATAATGCAACAGGCAGAGTCATAACTGTACTCTTCACAAACTTGCTTTGCAAACATGTGCATTCAAGTTCAATCCCACAGTGTGGTACCTTGACCAGGTGTGAGTGATTTTGGAAAACATAAACTGTGTAAAAACCCATATTGTGTGTGTGTGTGTGTGTGTGTGTGTGTTTAATAATGAATATATATATAGCACTTATATTGCTAGAAATAAGAGTTAAAACCCTCAGAGTTGCAAAAATGCACATTTCCATATACTGGCAGGGGAGTGTGTGTGTGTCTGTACATGTGTGTGTGTTTGTGTGCATGTTTGTGTGTGTGGTGTGTGTGCGTGTGTGTGTTTGTGTGTGTGCATGCATGCATGTGCTAGTGTGTGTCTGTCTTTGCTCCCCACTCCACCACTGCTTGACAATCGATGTTGGTGTGTTTACATTCCTGTAACTTAGCGGTTTAGCTAAAGAGACTGATAGAATAAGTGCTAGGCTTACAAAGAATAAGTCCTGGGGTCGATTTGCTTGACTAAAGGCAGTGCTCCAGCATGGCCACAGTCAAATGACTGAAACAAGTAAAAGAATAAAAGATCAAATACAGGGACCAACATCCTCAACTGAAACCCTTCAAGGCATTACACTATGCTTCTGAATTTTGGCACAAGGCCAGCAATTTCAGGGAAGGGGCTACAGTCATTCCATCGATGCCAGTGTTTAACTGGTACTTATTTTATCAACTCTGAAAGAATGAACAGCAAAGTCGACCTCAGCAGAATTTGAACTCAGGATGTAAAGATAGGACGAAATGCCACCAAGTATTCTGAGAAAGGTGCTAACGATTCTGCCACATCGTCATCTCACCTGTATTATTAATGTTAAAAATTCCAGTTTATATACATATCTTTCATCTTTCTATTCATCTCTCTCTCTCTCTCTCTCTCTCTCTCTCTCTCTCTCTCTCTCTCTTCCTCTCTTCTCATCCGAATGTGGCCGATACCAGCCTCCCCTGGCACCAGTTCCGATGACTCGTAAAAAGCACCCACTACACTCACGGAGTTGTTGGCGTTGGGAAGGGCATCCAGCTGTAGAAACACTGCCAGATTAGACTGGAGCCTGGTGCAGCCTCCTGGCTTTCCAGACCCTGGTAAAACCGTCCAACCCATACTAGCATGGAAAACAGACGTTAAACAATGATGATGATGAGGAGGATATATATATATATATATATATATATATATTATATATATATATATATATATATATATATATGTATATATATATATATATATATATATATATATATATATATATATATATGTATATATGTATATATATGTGTGTGTGTGTGTGTATATATATATATATATATATATATATATCAGACAGATAGAGAGAGAGAGAGAGAGAGGGATAGATACATAGATAGGTAGATAGATAGACAGACGGACATACATACATACACATACATACATACATACATACATACATAAATATATATTTAATGTACAATATATGAATTTAGCTTATTCAATGATACTCACAAAAAAGATCCTTCAATGGATCAGGCTACAAACCACATTCTAATAAACAAAACCAAAAGAAAAGGATATAATGCAGAGTACTATGCAGCTGAAATTCAGTAAATCCAATTATTAAAGATTATTTCATTAGGAGTAATTACTTCCCAGATGTCTTACTGCCTTTATAAGTAAATATTGACCTGATGAATGGATGTAACCGTGATATTCTTTGATCTGATGAGCAAGCCTTCTTTACCTTATAAATTGTACAATAGTATTATGTAGTTCATAACATATACGCTAATACAGACATGTAAAATGGTTTATTCTTATATTATTACGATCATAAAATCTTATATTATTATAATAATATAAGGTTGCCAGCGCCGCCCCGACTGACCTCCGTGCCGGTGGCACATAAAAAACACCATCCGATTGTGGCCATTGCCAGCGTCGTCTGGCCTCCGTGCCGGTGGCATGTAAAAAGCACCATCCAATCGTGGCCATTTGCTAGCCTCATCTGGCACTTGTGCCAGAGGCACATAAAAAGCACCCACTACACTCACGGAGTGGTTGGTGTTAGGAAGGGCATTCAGCTGTAGGAACACTGCCAGATCAGACTGGGCCTGGCGCAGCATTCTGGTTTCCCAGACCCCAGTTGAACCGTCCGACCCATGCCTGCATGGAAAGCAGACGTTAAACGATGATGATGATGATGATGAAGGTGCTATGATCACAATAATATAAGATGCTATGATCACATCTTATATTATTACGATCATAGTATCTTATATTATTGTGTTCATAGCATCTTATATTATTGTCATCCCACAGTCATTCCATATATAAGACTATGTCATGCAATCTGCTCTATCTTCCTTTTCGTTAAGACTGCAAATCCTAAGTGCATGGTGATATTTGGCTATTATTTTCGCAGATTGTGAGGCTGCATGGTAGTTTCCTTCTTTCATTGATATCAGTAGAATTTGGAGAATGTTTATGTAGAAAACAAAAATTGAGAAATTTGTATTTGTGAATTGGAATCAAGAAATCAAACCACAAAGATACTTGTACAATTCTTCATCAGTTCTTACATCTCTATCATTCTTTCTTTCATTCCATTAGATACATACACACATACATATATATATATATATATATATATACATACATACATACATACATATATATATATATATATATATATATATATATATATATATACACACATACAGAGATAAATATATATATACAGAGAGAGAGACATATATATATATATACATCTATATACATACATATATACACCTCTGTACATATACATACATACAGACACATATATATACACTTCTAATTTCACATTTTTGTTATATTTTTAACATCTCGTTTTCTCATCCCCCTCCCTCCCTCCCCCCCCTCTCTCTCTCTCTCTCTCTCTCTCCTTCTTTTGAACTTATATTGTAAAATTATATCTCAATTAAATTCAGAAATAGTTAATTTCAATAAGAAATTACGACCAACACACTTTTATGTCCTTACTTCTTTCGTTAACTTTTCTTCGTGTTTGATATTGATATTGTTGTCGTTGTCGTTGTTGTTGTTGTAGTGTTTTTGCTTCTTTGGTCATTTGTTTTTTGTTTTTCATTTTTTTATTTGCTTTGCTTCAGCTTATATATTATTTTTTGTTTTTGTTTTTATATATAGTTTCAATATTTAATTTTATCTTCTTTTAAATTTAAATTAAAATAATTACCAGCATAAAGCTACAGTTGCTAATTAAATAAAATGATGCTGTGAAGTAAAGAAGCATTGTCTTACAGTGTGTGTGTGAGTGTATGTGTGTGATTGTGTGTGTCATTGTGTATTTGTGTGTGTGTGTGTGTGTGTGTGAGTGTGTATAAGTGTACATGTGTGTGAGTGTGATTGTGATTGTGTGTGTGTGTGTGTGTGATATTGTGTGTGTCATTGTGTGTATGAGTGTGTGTGTGATTGTGTGTGTATGAGTGTGTGTGTGATTGTGTGTGTGAGAGTGTGTATGTGATTGTGTCTATGTGTGATTGTGTGTGTCATTGTGTGTGTGCGTCATTGTGTGTCTGAGAGTCAATGTGTGTGAATGAATGTGTGATTGTGTGCGTGTGTGGGAGTGAGTGAGTGTGTGTGTGCATATGTGTATGTATGTGTGAGAGTATATGCATATGTAAGTGTGTGTATAGGGGTGAGTATGTGTGTGTGTGATTGTGTGTGCATGTTTGAGTGTACATGTGTGTGTATGAATATATGCATATGTGAGTGTATATATATATATATATATATGTATGTGTGTGTCATTGTATGTGTCTGTGAGTGTTTGTGTAAGAGAGTAAGTGTGCGTGTACAATGCGTGTACACATGTGTGTGTACATGTATGTGCATCTCTGTATGAATATATGCATGTATGTCTGTGTGTGCGTGTGTGTGTGTATGCATGTATACATCAGTATGTTTGTATGCGAGTGTATATGTATATATGTATGTGTATGCATATGTGTGTATACGTACAGAAATATATCTGTATGTGTCTATGTGCAGCTTAGTATATGTGTGTGTATACATCAGTGTATGTGTGTGTGTGTGTGTGTGTGTATTTTAGCAATAACAGTAACTAACGTAATATTAACATTAACAGCAGCAACAACAACAACAACAACAACAACAGCATGGGTTAAGAGTAACAGCAACTGACATCGCTAAAAACTGGAGGGCTTCTGAGGACAAGATGTTTAATAAAATTAATTTATCAGACGAGAAGCGACTTCAAACACAAAACACAATAATAACTAGAAAAAGAAAAGAAAAAAAACAACAACGAAAACACAAAGCAACAAAAAATTTTTTAAAAATTAAAAAAATAAAATAAAATAAAACAAAACAACAAGAGAAAAATAATGTTATCAGAGACAAATTCTCTTTGGTTGCTTTTCCGGAACAAATTTCTGAAACTCTATAATAATAATAATAATAATAATAATAATAATAATAATAATATAATAATAATAATAGTAATAATAATAATAATCATTGTGATGATGATGATGATGATGATGGTGATGGTGGGGCGGTTAATAGTAATAACGATGATGATAATGTTGGTGGTGATAATAATAATGATGACAATAGTGGTGATGATGATGATGATCATCATCATCATCATCATCATCATCATCATAATAATAATAATAATAATAATAATAATAATAATCGCGGTGATGACAATGATGATGATAATGATGATAATAATATTAATGATGATAGTGGTGATGATAATAATAATAATAATAATAATAATAATAATAATAATAATAATAATAATAATAGTATCAGCAATAATAATAATGTAGGTAGACACAAAATATAAAAAAATAAGTTTACATGAAAAAATATTGAAAAAGAAAACTGAAAGTAATTCTTCCATTTTCATGAAAGATTGATGGAAACGATTCTGAAATTGGAATTTGGTATTTGAAACTGAATATTAGGTTGGTTCTTGCTTGTCTTTTATTTTATTTTTTTTGTTCGTTTTTGTTATTGTTGTTGTTTGTGTTATTTAGATTTTGTTGTGAATAAAGTGAGCACTACTAAATGGACCCTTTGTCTAAATAGCATCGCAGGAAACTATAATGGTGAAGTGTTTAAAGATAGCAAAGGGTCTCATTGAAGATTTAAACCTGTTGTTTATATATTGGTTTGGAACGAGGCGGCGAGCTGGCAGAACTGTTAGTATGTTGGGCAAAATGCTTAGTGCATTCTGAGTTCAAATCCTGCTAAGGCTGACTTTGCCTTTCATCCTTTCAGAGTCGATAAAATAAAGTACCAGTTGTGTACCAGGGTTGATGTAATTAACTTATGTCCTCCTACCAAATTGCTGGCCTTGTGCCAAAATTTGAAGCCATTATTATTATTATTATTAAAGCACCATTTAAGTGTGGCACGTAAAAAGTGTGGCAAGTAAAAAGCACCATTCAAACATGGTCGATGCCAGATCCCCCTGACTTGCTCCCATGCTGGTGCCACATAAAAAGCACCATTCAAGCATAGTCGTTGCCAGTGCTGCCTGACTGGCTTCCACTCTGGTGGCACACAAAAGGCACCATTCAAGTTTGGTCATTATCACTTCCACCTGACTGGCTTCTTTACCAGTGACACATAAAAACTACCATTCAAGTGTGGTCAATGCCAGTGGCACCTGACTGACTCCTGTACCAGTGACATGTAAAAAGTACCATTCGGACATGGTCATTGCCAGTACCCACAACTGACTCCCCATACTCTCAGAATGGTTGACGTTAGGAAGAACATCCAGCTGTAGAATCACTGCCAGATCAGATTGAGGCCTGGTGCAGCCTCCTGGCTTTCCAGACCCTAGTCGAACCGTCCAACCCATGCCAGCATGGAAAACAGACGTTAAACGATGATGATGATGATGATGATAATGATGATATATAGATATATATATACATATATATATATATATATAAATACATATATAATTCTACAGGCTTCTTTCAGTTTCTATCAACCATATCGGCTCACAAGGCTTTGGTCGGCCTGAGGCTATAGTAGAAGAAACTTGCCCAAGTGCCATGCAGTGAGACTGAACCTGGAACGATGTGGTTTGGAAGCTATTTTCTTACCACACAGCTACACCTGCACCTATGTACAATTGGCCAAAATGGAGTCCCTTCATAGGATCTTTAGAGTAATATTATTTGACAGAATGTGGAGCTCAAAGAAAAGGAATTCTTTGCAGGTTGAGCTGCTTCTCGTCTGCATTGAGAGCACTAGCATAGCTAGAGTGCATGCCACCCAGGACAGCCCTTCCACTTGCTCTCCCCGGACCCCACAAAATACACATATCCAAAGGTTCTGCTTGGGGGCGGACTGTTCCTAACCCCCCACCAACTACACTAGTGATTGAGAGGTCACAGTTCCAGTACAACAGACATGTGATTAGATTGTCAGAGGAAAGAATTACAAGATGGATTCTTCGAGCTGAGCCAACAAGCAGGAGCCTTAAGGATACACCAAGAACAAAATGGTTGGATACTATCCCAAGTCTCAGTCAGTCACCCTTGGGAATATGGTTGGAAAAGTGTAACAAAGGTTGTGCTCTGTAAGGGCCATGTGGAAGATGTGCTTGAGGACACTACCCCAGTGAATCCTCCCAAAGATTGTGGGCAAAGAAAATGGATGGATGCTCTTTCTTATTTCGTTACTGCCCACAAGGGGCTATACACAGAGGGGACAAACAAGGACAGACAAATGGATTAAGTCGATTATATCGACCCCAGTGCATAACTGGTACTTATTTAATGGACCCCGAAAGGATGAAAGGAAAAGTCGACCTTGGCACAATTTGAACGCAGAACGTAGTGGCAGACGATATACCACTAAGCATTTCGCCCAGCGTGTTAACAATTGTGCCAACTTCCCGCCTTGGATGGATGTTTTTTCTATCATATGGAAAGCAGACATTAAATGACGACAACGATGACGATGATGATGATGATGATGAAAAGTTGGATCAGATTCGAGGGAGTTTGGTTGTTATTTCTAGCACATTGAGTGACATTGTAGAGGCTTCTATATTGTCTTGGCATTTATTGATTAAATATATTAAGTCAGTGTTTGGAATTGAATTTAAGAAACGACATAACAGAGCATAAATATGAGTTTGCTTCATTGGCTGCAGACAATATTTCCTTATCTTGGATCATCATCACCATCATGTGTGTGTGTGTGTGTGTGTGTGTGTGTGTGTGTGTGTGTGTGTGTGTGCATATATGTAGACACACACACACACACACACATACACACACACACTGCATCGATTGATTCGCTGTCGTAATCACCTTCTGCATAATGATTTATGCATATATATTCATTCATACTACGTACATACATCCACACACACATATATATACACCCACACATATATGTGTATGCACATATATGAATATATACATGTATATAAGTATACACACACACATACATAAATATATATATATAAGAAAATATTGATGGATAAATGGATTTATGTGTATGTATGTATGTATGTATGAATGCATCTATATATATATATATACACACATACATATATACATATGTAAAGACATATATATGTGCATGTATATGTACATATGGATTCTCTTGCATTTTCATAAGAAAATAGGTATGCATGTATATGTGTGTTATATTCATATATATATATATATATATATATATTATATATATATATATATATAATATATATATATATATAATATATATATATATATATATATATATATATATATATATATATATATATTATATTAAATTAGAGATAAAACTACATACGTTTGGGTTCCAGTGTAAACGTGTATATATATCATAAGTTTTTGTTGTTTTTTTAAAGCAGTAATAGCAAGATTAAGTTGTTTTGCATGCGTTTAACAAGCTATTTAGCTAACAGCTCTTGAAATACATACTAATTAAATTAATTTTCTTACCATTCGTTTACCAAGTTTTGAAAACAAAAAAAAATACACAGAAATTCCACACATTCACACTTTATAAATATCTTTTTCTTTATTTAAGTCTAAATTTAAAGATTTCCAGAAAATTGTTTCATAAAGTTAAATGGTTCAATTATGTCTTCAATGTTATTCCATAGTTTATGTTGTTTACATGGGTAACACTCAAACACAACATCAAAACAAATAGGATAAGTATTGATTACCTACAGTTACTTTTATAAGGAATAAACAACTATGGATGTACAAATGAGACCTCAACCATAATCTGAAGGAGGTCTTTATTCTCAAGATATCTCAAACTGATTTTGCTGTAAGTAGTTGCTTCATAGAGAAAACAGGAATTTAATATTTTCAGCAGAAATATCTTGTGTGTGTACAGAAAGGTGTGTGTGGGGTAAACTTAAAAGGGGGTGACTTGGATATCTTGTTGGGTGGGTTTCACATAAAGAGCACCCAGGACACTCTGTAAAGTGGGGCTGGTGTTAGGAAGGGCATCCATCTGTATAAAACTGTGCCAAAACAGAAAGAGGAACTTGGTGCAAACCTCCAGCTTGCTAGATCCTGTTAAACTGTCCGATGCCTGCCAGCATGGAGAACAAATGATGATGATGATGATGATGATGATGATGATGATGATGATGATGATGATGATGGTGACGGTGATGATGATGATGGTGATGATGATGATGATGATGATGATGATGAAGATGATAATGATGGTGATGATGATGATGGTGATGTGATGGTGTGATGATGGTGATGATGATGATGACGACGACAACGATGATGATGATGATGATGATGACGACGATGATGATGATGATGATAATGATGATGACGATGATGATGATGATGACGATGATGATGATGATGATGATGATGATGATGACGATGACGATGATGATGACGATGATGATGATGATGAGGATGATGATGATGTGTTTTATTAAAATGTGCCAGAAGTTACAGAGTGACTCAAGGGCTGAGGACTTTGTGCGTGTTGCTATATATCAAACTAGTGCCGATGCACAACACTTTCGAATCACTCTGTAATTCTGCAAAACATTAATAAAAATATATATACACTCTTGTTTTCAGTTGTACTTTACCTGTTTGCATCACTAAACCTATATACATGTGTGTGTGTGTGTGTGTGTGTGTGTGTGTGTGTGCATGTGTGTAATTGTATGTATATGTAAGTATAAATAATGGGCTCAATACTTGTGCTTGGGCATTATAGCCTTACAGCTGTTTCAGACAATCTTGTTCCTCTCTCCTTTGACAGGTTCACAATACCTTCCTCACCGGGAAAACTTAATGAGGGAGTGGGCAGTTGAGTCACTGACCACCCAATGCTGACACAGGTAGTACGGGCTTCCAATGGTACCAGTGGTAGGATTTTCCTGGCTTGACCCAGGGTGAAACAACAAAGATATTTTATCTAGAAATACCAGCCAATACAGATGATTAACAAGAGCACAAACTGACAGAATTATTAGCATGCCAGGTAGAATGCTTAGCTGCATTTCATCTGTGTTTACATTCTGAGTTCAAAACCTACCAAAATCAACTTTGCCTTTAACCCATTAAGTCCCAGAGTACTTAAATTTCTGAAGATTACTTTTAAATGCTTACAGATGATTGAAAATAGATTAAAATGAAAAAAATAATTATTAAAACTCCTTTACTTCAAGTAGAAATGGAAATACTTGGTGTCCTATAAATAGGACACTGAGACAATGTGATATAGCTTATTTAATGTTCTCGTTTCGTGTCCTATTTATAGGACAGTGGGACTTAATGGGTTAATTATTTCAGTGTCAATGAAATAGGTATCAGTTGATCACTGAGGCCAATGTAATCGACTGGGCCCCTCCCCTTAAATAGCTAGCCTTGTACTGAAATTTGAAACCAAGGTGGGTGATTCACATGGTAAAATTAGCCGCCAAATCCTGCCGAAAAACTGCCCCTACTGTCGTAAGAAAATAAGGATGTCTTGAATAATGAAACCATTGATGCATCACCTGAAAGGAAGACAAGATCTTTAGAACTAGAATGGTTTTGATCATTGGTTTGTTGAACATAAGAGTGGAGCTGGCACTAAACTAAAACAACATCTCTTCTGGAAGAAATATAAGAGTTTTATTGTGTTGCCATTTAAATATGAACATTTAGATTTAAATGGAGTTGAAGGGGTGTTTGTTAAATGAGACCAAGAACAATCTTAGGTCTTGTGTTAAAAAGGGCTTGATATTCCTTTGTTCTCTGTGCCTGACAGCAATCGAGCAACAATGAAACATGAAAAATACATTATTATTTTGGCAAAGGCTTTTAATTTAATGGAGCAAGAATAAGATAGAAGAGAGGAAGCGATGCTACAGGCTCTTCCTCCGTTTAAGTGCTTTCATACACTTGGCTGCCTTTCATTTGTTTTACAGAGGTCCTCTTTCACGTGTACAAATCTGAATAGAAACAACCCTCTTCAACCTTATAGTTGTTGAATAAATCACCACCAGGATTCATAAAGGTTATCAGACAAAAAAAAACCCCTTGTGATATTTAACTATGTTCATTTATGTTCTGAGTTCAAATCTCACCAGAGTCACTTGTGTTTTTTATTTTCTGGGGATGGGGTTTATAAAATAAAATACTTGTCAGCTACCAGGATTAAATATAAGGGTCTAACATGTTCCCTACCAGAGTTCTGCCCTTGTGCTTCAATTACAAACAATCATCATTATCATTATTATTATTGGTAGGAGTGTTGTTGTTGTTGTTAGCAGCAACAACAGCAGCAGCAGCAGCAGCAGCAGTAGTAGTAGTGGTGGTGGTGGTGGTGGTGGTGGTGGTAGTAGTAGTTGTAGTGGTGGTGGTGGTGGTGGTGGTGGTGGTGGTGGTGGTGGTGGCGGTGGTGATGGCGGTGGTGGTGGTGGTGGTGATCTGACAGAGTTATTAGGACACCAGCCAAAATGCTTAGAGTCATTTCTTCCAGCTCTTAATGTTCTGAGTTCAAACCCTGTCAAAGTCAATTTTGCCTTTTTGTTTTCCTGTTCAGGGTCAATAGATTAAGTAGCAGTTGAGCACAGGGGCTAATGTAACCCACTGGACCCACTCCACCAAAATATCAGGCCTTCAATCTATGTTGTAAAATAACTATCATTATCATCACACCCATGATCATCATGATCATCATTATCGTTACGTTCTGAGTTCAAATTCTGCCAAGGTCGACTTTGCCATTCATCCATTCGGGGTCAATTAAATAAGTACCAATTAATCACTGGGGTCGAAGTAATCAACTTAATCCCCTTGTCTGTCCTTGTTAGTCCCCTCTATGTTTAGCCCCCTGTGGGCAATAAAGAAATTAAAATAATTACTATTATTATTATTATTATTACTATTATTATTATTATTATTATTATTATTATTATTATTATTATTATTATTATTATTAGGGCAGTAAGCTAGCAGAATTGTTAGCATGTTAGGTGAAATGATTATTGGTATTTCGTCTGACGCAAAGTTCTGAGTTCAAATTCTGCCCAGGTTGACTTTGCCTTTCATCTTTTCGGGGTTGATAAATTAAGTACCAGTTACACACTGGGGTCGATGTAATCAACTAAATAGCCTCCCCCAAAATGGCTGCTCTTGTGACAAAATTTGAAGCCATTATTATTACTATTGGTGGGTGTTTGTTGGTGTAATTATCATTATTATTATTATTATTATTATTATTATTATTATTATTATTATTATTATCATTATCATTATTATTATTATTATTATTATTATTATTATTATTACTGAGTGAGAGATCAGTGCATGCCATCAAAGTGACACTAAGGTATTATTTCTTCCTGTTTCTTGTCCCCAACTTTCTATGCAACCCTTGAGCCTGGATGCACATTCATCCATCCGTCGATGCTCTCGGTGTCAGGGGTTGACCTGCTTTCTCTTCTGCGGGTCTTACGAATAGCAAAGGACCACATTTTGGACTTCTCCCATCTTGCGAGCTCTGGGATGAAGACCGTTCACTCAACAGCAACAGCAACAGCAGCATCAGCACTAAACAGGGATTAGAAATAAATGAATTACAAGTTACCTAAAATACACTTGTGTAGAAAGCTACAGCTTAGAATCAGCCTAGGGTTATTTCTCTTCAATATTTCCCATTGAAGAAGACTCGAGGGCCAGAAACGTGCATCTGGGTATCTTCTTGGCCAGATATGATGTTTTTACACTGGACAGATATGTTTCCACACTTTTACCACAAGAGAGAATTTTTTTCTCCATGGTAACTGTAGTGAATTTGCCTTTAGAAGTTTAAATATGTCACAAACATATTTTAATTAACTTAAAGTTTGTTTATACCTAATCACTACCTGGCACTGATGCCACGATACATACATGCATACATATATATATATATATATATATATATATATATGTCTGTGTGTATATATGTATATATCCACATGTAAATATTTGTGAAGTACATCATAAAACAGAGAGTTTTAAACAGATTGTACCAACCCATAAAATAAGACCATTAATAGACAAATAAACAAACACCAAAATTTAAGAAAACAACAAAAAGTTGCAATCAACAACAAACAACAAATATGTAAACCTACAAACTAGTGACTAATGACTAATGATTAATGTAATTTACGGCTTTGATTGCGAACATAAAAGTTATAAATTTCATAGCTTGAAATGTTGTATTTGTACATGCAAGCAAGTCGCTGTGCTGGCAGTTTGGTATGTGTTTGTGTTTGTAATTGTATAGTTGTATGGGTGTATATATGTGGATATGTATGTGTTTATGTATGCATGTATATATATGTCAGCATGTGTGTGTGTGTGTATGTGTATATTATATAGATAGATAGACAGACAGATAGACGGATAGACAGACATACAGATAGATAGATAAACACATACATACACAAGGTAATAGATATTGATACAGGTGTAGATATATGTATATATGCATACATATATATATATGTGTGTATGAGTATATATAAATATGTAGATATGTATATTATATGTAGATATGTATATTATATGTATATATGCATATGTAAATATACATGTGTGCATGTATATATATATATACACACACACACATACAGATAGATAGATAGATAGATAGATAGATAGATAAATAGATAGATAGATAGATAGATAGATATTAATAAAGAGATGTGAAGAGGAAAGAGGGAAATATTTTTTTGTCACGCTATCTAACATAAATTTCCATCTTATAACTTTGGTGCATGTTTACCATTTTATGATTTTTCTCTTCGAAATTCATTTCTTGGACATCCAAAGAGGGAATTTCATTCTAACGAGATGTCACGTTATGATTGCTTGCACTCGTTAGTAATTACCCTACGCCCTCCACTCACCTCCTATGTTTCCAACAGCCATCGTCTACTGCTGTAATTTTAATTAGTTTTTGATGATTAGCCTTTAGCCTGTCCAAATCATTTTCATAAGTCTGTCCAAAATGTCCGTCCTTGTTTTCAGACTTTTAACTAACCCTTGATTCATAAATTTTGAGTAAAATAAATCTTTCCTTTCATAAACCCCTTGTTATTCTGGTGGTTGTAATAAAATGGTAATGTGTATCAGGTGTGGCTGTGTGGTAAGATGTTTGTTTTCCAACCATATGGTTCTGGGTTCAGTCCCACTGCATGGCACCTAGAGCAAGTGTCTTCTACTATAGCCTTAGTCCAACCAAAACAATGTGAGGGAATTTGGTGGATGGAAACTGAAAGAAGCCCTTCATGTAAATGTGTGTGTGTTTTTGTGTCTGTGTTTGTTCTCCACCACAATTAGACAACCAGTGTTGGTGTGTTTACATCCCCATGACTTAGCAGTTTTGCAAAAAAAATCAAAAGAATAAGTAAAAGGCTTAAAAGAAATACTAAGTAATAGGGTCGATTCATTCAACTAAAATTTAAGGTGGAGCTCCAGCATGGCCGTAGTCTAATGACCACAACAAGTAAAAAGGAAAAATATATATTATTTACATTATTTGCATTTAACAGATATTTGTCCTCATCTTGTTTGTTGTTAACACAACGTTTCAGCTGATAAACCCTCCAGCCTTCTTCAGGTGTCTTGGGGAAATTTCGAACCTGGGTTCTCATTCCTATGGTATTTTTCGGTGTTATCATTATCATCATCATTATTATTATCATCATCATTATTATTATTATTGTTGTTATTATTATTATTATTATCATTATTATTATCATTCAGGTCACTACCTGGAATTGAACTCGGAATCTTGGGGTTAGTAGCCTGCACTCTTAACCACTACACCATATGCCCGTGGTGTTAACAACAGACAAGATGAGAACAAATATCTGTCAAATGTAAATAATGTAAATAATGTACATAATTCCTCATCTCTTAAATATAGTCATGAGCGTGCATGCACGCGATGTGGACAGCCTTCCTGATCTTCGTTCGCGAAGCCAAGCCATAATAAAAATATAGAACTGTATTAAGGAAACATATATTGTATAGGCCTCTGCCTGGAGTATGCTCCTTTACACCATATTTCTTTTTCCTTTGGCCCCTTAAGACATCGATAGCATAAGTTTCTCATCCAGAGCTCATGTGGGCATTTGCTTGAAACCCTTAAATATAGTGCTCCAGTATGGTCGATGTCCGATGACTGAAACTATCAACTTGATTTTGGGTGTGGAATAAGGGATTTCTAAAGTGTGTAGCTTGGAGATCAGGGAGACTCTCTGAATTGAGCCATCACTACTTTGCATTGAAAGATCACAGCCTCAGTACTGTGGTCATGTAACTGGAATG
Organism: Octopus sinensis; assembly: GCF_006345805.1. NCBI lineage: Eukaryota > Metazoa > Mollusca > Cephalopoda > Octopoda > Octopodidae > Octopus > Octopus sinensis. The sequence continues at coordinate 84,927,914 of NC_043005.1, read as the reverse complement.
TCGCACAAACAATCAGAAAACAGATTCTTTGAGCCAAGCCAACTGGCAAGGGATCTGAAGGGGGACCAAGAATGAGACGGCTGGGTAATATCCTTAATTATATTTGGTCACACTTGAGGATCCAACTGAAAAATCTAAAGATGGTTGCTTCTGATAGGACCCTAACCCACGACCCTCCCAGAAATAATGGGTGGTGAAAATCGATGCATGGATGGATGGAGAAAGAGAAAACTGACTTATTACAAGAGATGGAATTGATCTTGGTAAATTGTTGAGAAGTTCGTTTGGTAGAATTTGGTTGTAAGTTGATTGTGCTGAGTTTGTGTTCTAATATAACCTGAAATTAGTGGATGAAACTTAAAGAAGAGAATCACTCCTAGGGATGTTGTAGCTGAATCACATCATGAATGAAGAGTTCTGTGAGACCATCCAACATTCAATTGGTCCCAAGGAAGGCTCTCTTACCACACTGGAGAAAAAAGCCTTGAGATGGTAACACAAAGCATCAAAGTCCAGGGTTCTTATAAATTGATCTTTCGTGGAAATGTGAAGAGGAAAAGAAAGGGAGCAGACACAGGAAAACATGTAGGAATCGACAGGTTGATTATTAGTGGATACGTGAGGTCTGACACTTAGCTGTGACAAATGGAGGTGGAGAGAGGAAAAGATGATGAAGGTGTAATATGAAGGTATTTTATACCTCTATCTCCATGTCAGACCACAGGCATCTGACATGTAGCTGCAATGAAGCAAAAAGACTTGAGGGTAACATGTCACAACAGCAATTTCCCAATACATTTGAGGACTCGGACAAAAGAGAGATGAGAGTCTTGGGCTCTAAACAGTATCTTAGCTATCCTCGTTGCCTTTGAAGATGTCAACAAGATGTTATTGAAACAGTTCTGCTGTTGTAAAGCTAAGTCTGCTTTAACTAACCAATCAGTCTAATTACTCTAATTGCTTGATAATAAATGTCAAATTATCACCTAAATGTCTGTCAATCTGGTGAAAATATTAATTTCCTTTATTCCATAGTCTGCAATAAAGCACTAATGAGCTGAAGGTTGATAAATGGATTATCAAAGTCATTCAAGATTTCCGTAGATTTCCTATTTGCAAAATTAGAATTTACATTGAATACAAAGACGGTGGCATTAGTGTTGTGATTAGCGTTCACCATGGATCTATCCTCACCCCAGCTCTCTTCTACATAATCCAGTTATTGAGGATATAAGACCGAATATATTTGAGACTGCTATATGCTTGATTTTCTTGAAGCTTTCTCCGTAGGAAGTATGACCAATAGTTCAAAAGTTTCAAGTTGAGCTACAGCTTGTCCACAAGTTAAATTCCAAACTACATATTAATAGAAGACTGGGCACGATCACTGAAAAGAAAGGAAATAAATAGGTGTCTGTTAGTTTGTATTAAGTGGAAATAATGAGAATTCTACAGGTGTAACAGGATCTCTGATGTGTTTACAGAGAATAGAGCTTAAGATTCTATAAATGCACTCTAAAAGTTCTGACAGTGAGCACAACCATTTTTTAATAACAGGAACTTATTAGATTTTACCAGATAGATCCCTAGATGCAGTGGAAGACTGGGTCTAAAAATATTGGTTGCCAGAAGACTAAGGGGGCCCCATCCACATCTACAAGGGGGCCCACCCGTAACTACAATGCTATCATTTAATTTTTCTTTTTTTTGTTAAAAGTATTCTTTTCAACTATCTACAAACACAACCACGCTGAAATAATTAATGTATTCTTCCAAGAGGGAATAAAAAATTCTCAAACTTGAGGGTATGGGCCCCTTATATACTAACACGGGCCCCCATATATGGATTCTAATGGCGCAGGGGCCCTCTTGCGATCGGGCAAGCTGGCAACCAGGCCAGTCTGCCACTGCCAAGATGTGGTTTATAGTTTATGTTACCAAGGTGATATGTTTAAGGATGAGGGGTTGGCTATAAAAAAAGCATAGTTTCTTGAATAAAAAAACTGGTGAATATAATCATGGGATCCGTTTTTAAACAGTGTCTTTATTAAACGAGCCATAGTCATTTAATGACAACTCGTTTCTCTGTCCATGCATCAAAAGAAATGTGGTGATTGATGCATAACAGTTATACATGTGTGGTGCACATGAGTTATCTACAAAAGCTGGGAACAAATGAGGTGGACTCAATATTTATTTTGTGTATTGTTAACGTGAACAAAGGTGGGGGGAATAAATGAGTTATGGGTGTGGTTGGAAATTAATGACATCAGTCGGACTATATTGGTGAAATGGTTAGGTCGGTGTGGACATGTGATACGAACGGATGATGATTGCTTTGTCAATAACCACAAGCATAAAACTATATGCATTGATTAAAATGTAACAGCCAGTCAAATAAACAGACACACACACATAGAAATACACACACACATACACACACACACACACACACATGCACACACACACACACACACACACACACACAGAGGTTGCAAGCACACATAGACATGAACACCACGCACACACATGCTCGTGTGTACGCTCCTGCACACATTCACAGGAAAGCTCTGTGGTTGGGGGCACAGACTGAACAAAAACTAAAAAAAAAAATTATTCCTCTATAAATTATTTACCAATTGCTCAGGTTGTCTCACTTCTTGCTAAGACAGGTTGCCACACGCGATAAACTGGAGCGAAATGACATTTTGTTTTATTTCATTTCTTTTTGCAAATTATCCTCAATCTGTTCACCGCAGGGACGTCTAACTCCCATTAATATCTCAGAAATTAATGAATGATTACATTAATGTTCAAAATACCATCCTTAACAAAATGGAAGTTTGGGGAATTGCTGTTAAAAATGTCCAGAAACATAAATTCTGTCAACACAACAATAACAGAAACCAATAATGTTTATACAATTCTTAGCTTTGCTACGGCAATGTTACTATGGTGGGATTTTTTAGAGTTTTCAGCCTAAATAAACTGATAATTACAGAATTACATGATCTGTAATTAAGCTTTTAACCCCCAAATTCCAAAAGTTATTATTATTAATGGTAGAATTATTACTGCAACAGACAAAATGATTAGCAGCATTTTTTCCAGCTTTACATTGTGAGTTCAAATTCCACCAAGGGTCACTTTACCTTTCATCCTTTCAATAAAGTAAGTACCAGTGGAGTACAAGTGATTGGTGTACTTGACTGGCCCCTAACCAATTATTATTATTACCGAATGATTATTATTATTATTATATTATTATTATTATTATTATTATTCAACTGTAGAAACTCTGCCAGATCAGATTGGAGACTGGTTCGCCTGACCTCAGTCAAATCGTCCAACCCATGCTAGCATGGAAAGCAGACGTTAAATGATGATGATGATGATGATGATGATGATGAATTGTAGCAGATTGATAGTGTCAGTAAAGCACCAACATTGGTATTGAGTTTTTATATTCAGAGATTGTTGATCATTGCCAGGGCCGTGGATTTTTCTTCCATGCTGGAGGCACATAAAAAGCACCGTTCAAGCATGATCATTGCGAGCGTCACCTTACTGGCACATGTGCCGGTGGTATTTGAAAAACAACATTCAAGCATGGTCGTTGCCAGTGCCGCCAGACTGGCTTCTGTGCAGGTAGCATGTAAAAAACACCTTTTTGAGCGTGGCTGTTGCCAGTACCACCTGACTGGCCCTTGTGCCAGTGGCACATAAAAGCACCCACTACACTCTCGGAGTGGTTGCTGTTAGGAAGAGCATCCAGCTGTAGAAACTCTGCCAGATCAGATTGGAGCCTGGTACAGCCTTCTGGCTTGCCAGTCCTTAGTCAAACCATCCAACCCATGCCAGCATGGAAAGCAGATGTTAAACAATGATGATGATGGTGATCAACTGTAGCAGACTGACAGTATCAGTAAAGCACCAACATTGATATTGAGTTTTTATATTCAGAGTTCAAATCAAACCAGGGTGGACTTAATTTTTTATTCTTTCAAGGTCAATAAAGTAAAGTACCAGTTACATACTTCCCAACCACATGGTTCTGGGTTCAATCCCACTGCGTGGCACCTTGGGCAAATGCCTTCTACTATAGCCTCAAAGCCTTCTGAGTGGATTTGGTAGAAAGAAGCCCATCATATATGTGTGTGCGTGTGTGTGTGTGTTTGTGTGTGTGTGTGCATGTGTGTGTGTGTGTACGTGTGCGTGTATGCGTGTGTGCGTGCATGTGTGTGTGTGTGTGTGTGTGTGTGTGTGTGTGTATTTGTGTGTTTGTGTTTGTCTCCCCACCATCACTTGACAATCTCTACTCCGACCCATTCCCACAAAAAATTGCTTGCTTTGTACCAAAATCAGAAGCAATTTTTATTCATGGTTTGTGTAATACATCAAGAGTTTCCTATTTACTTTTAATACAAAAAGGAAAAAACATGAAAGAAATTCAAGTGTCCTTGAGACCATTCCTAAATCTGCCTAAAACGCATTATTGTTTGGATTCTTGCTGTTCTGTTCACAGACAGCAGCAAGTAATTTCTATGCTGTTTCTACAAACGGAAGCAAATATTCTTGTTAGCTTCATCAGCCTGGTGGGGTAGCTATGATTGATGAGACACATAATAAGGGTGAAACACTAGTGTTTCAAAGTCCTTGTACACTGGTGAATCACATGTATTATGAACAGACATTGACCAAAAGAAAGAAGCATTTTCCATTGATGAAACACATCGAATCTACCAAACATATGAAGAACAAATAGCTGAAGCTTGCTTCCCAACCACATGGTTCTGGGTTCAATCCCACTGCATGGCACCTTGGACATCTACTATAGCCTCAAAGCCTTCTAAGTGGATTTGGTAGAAAGAAGTCCATCATATATGTGTGTGCGTGTGTGTGTGTTTGTGTGTGTGTGTGTTTGTGTGTGTGTGTGTTTGTCTCTCCACCATCACTTGACTGTCAATGTCGGTGTGCTTATGTCCCCATAACTAAGCAGTTCAGCAAAAAATATCGATAGAATGAGTACTAGGCTTACACAGAATAAATCTTGGGATCGATTTGTTCGACTAAAGGTGGTGCTCCAGCATGGCCGCAGTCAACTAACTGAAACAAGTAATAGAGTAAAAGAGTTCAATGTGAACCCAATGAATTATTATCCATTTTGGCAGACATCAGTAAGCAATCCATTTGTTGATTCCCTCTACACACTGGAGCTTCTGCTCTTGTTAGCTTCATCAGTACGTCAAAGTGATTTTGACTGATAAGACATAAAATAGGGTTGAAACAACACAGTGTCTCAAATTCCCCTTACACCAGTAAATCATGTGTGTAAGGAACACAAATTGTCAGAAGCAGTGCTTCTCAACCCTTTCCCTACCAATGCACCTTTTTGATTTCTGTTTGACTCTTCTGGGCCCTCATAGCCATTTAATGTTTAAAAAGTTGTTAAAATATTTTGTGTATCACAGAAAGATAACTAATTTAGTGCATGTGGACTCTGACAACAAAATCTTAATATGGACCCCAGTTGAGAGCTGCTGGTCGAAAGGGAGTCAGTGTTCTCTGATGATGGAAAACAACAGTGACCAGCATATTCACACTCGAATCTTGCAGAACATATTAAGAGTGAACAGGTATGTTATTCTATGCATTAATGAATTGACAGTAAACAACTGTTGCGTGAAAAGACAGTAAAAATAATTCCAGATATGATGTTGTTGCCGCTGGTGTTTTGATGTTGAATCAATAGAGAATCAGGCTTAACACATTACTGTATTTAGTTCCAATCTGTTGGGGGTCATTATTATGTTGTCGATAATAAGCAATTAAGCAAGAGACTGCAGTTGTGAGCAAGAATGACCATACAAATAAATATTATTTCCATGCATTTATTACACTTAACTGTTAATATCTTGCATACGTACAAAAGTGTATCATACATTATGCACATTATTTACATTTGACGGATATTTGTCCTCATCTTGTTTGTTGTTAACAACGTTTCAGCTGATAAACCCTCCTGCCTTCATCAGGTGTCTTGGGGAAATTTCGAACCTGGGTTCTCATTCCAAAAGTAATTTTCGATGTTATTATTATCATCATCATCATCATTATTATTATTATTATTATTATTATTATTATTATATTATTATTATTATTATTATTATCATCATTATTATTATTTATTATTATTATTATTAATATTTATTATTATTATTATTATTATTATTATTATCAATCATCATTATTATTATTATATTATTATATTAATATTAGTATTATTATTTTATTGATTATTATTATTCAGGTCACTGCCTGAAATTGAGCTTGGAATTTTGGGGTTAGTAGCCCATGCTCTTAACCACTATGCCATATGCCCATGGGCCTATGGCGTAGTGGTTAAGACCTGAATAATAATAATAATAATATTTATTATTATTATTATTATTATTTTGTATATTTATGCAATTTACATTGCCCCAGTCTACTTAGCTGTAAATGTGTACCAGTCAACAGCTAATGCAGCCTCTCTCATCCCCTCTCTTCCTCTCTCTTCCCTGTACCCTTTCAATCTCTCTTTCTCCACCCCCTCCTTTCCCTCTCTTCCTCTTCCCCTCACCCTTCTCTCTCTCTCTCACACACACATATGCATACACAACCAATTTCCTCTTCTCTGTAAAAGGCCTCAAATAAATATTACAAGAAATCATAGAAAATATAGCGAAAATGGAAGAGAAAATTACGATGGTGGCGGCTGCTCTATGAAGATGATGGCAGTGAAGACATTGTCGAAGAGATCGGATTCTGGGAATCACTAATGATGATTGATTAGTCACTATGATTTTCAGATCAAACTAGAATTGATAGCAACTTAGGAGCGATCAGAGAAGGTGTGAAATAAACTCAGGAGATTAATTTGATAGTTGCCAAGGTGATGTATGATGCACGCATGCACAAACATGCGTGTGTGTGTGTGTGTTTAGTGTATGGTGCATGCAGACATGCATACATCTGTGCACAATTATTTATTAACAAATTACATAAAATTATATGATTATATGATTGCACATTCATATCGATATATATATATATATATATATATATATATATATATGTCATATATACATTTGTATATTTATATACACATATACATACGTGCATATATATATATATAGATAGATAGATAGATAGATATAGATATATATATATACATGCATATATATAAACATACATAAACCTAAATACTTACATAAACATACATAAGCATATATACTTATATATTCAAGCATGTATATACAAACATATATATGCATACGTATTCATATACATATATAAACATATATAAATATATGTATATATATATATATATACACGCACACATGCACATACATATACACATATATACATACACACATATATACTCACATGCATTATGAATATATATATGTGTGTGTGTGTGTGTGTATATATATATATATATAATATATATATATATATACACATATATACAGACATATGCTTATATATGCATACACACCTGTATACATACACACACACACATGTTTTGTATATCTGGAGAGAGATATTATTAAGTCACATGTGTTTTGTTGTGTACACACATCTTGGTGCAAATATTTACACATGTATAAACAAATAACACATTACCACGATAAATATATTATTTGATGAAATATTCATTACACACACATCACACATAGAAATACACACACACACACACACACACACACACCACACACACACACACAGAGAAATACACACACATGCAGTCACACACATGGAGAAGCTTGCAATAATCCACATGCCAAGGAGATTATTTAATGATATCTGTTTTATTATTGTTCTATTTATCTATTCACTTATCTAAGCTCTATCTGTCTGAACCTCTCTCTCTCTCTCTCTCTCTCTCTCTCTCTCTTTCTTTCTCTTTCTTTCTCTGTCTCTCTCTATCTCTTTCTACACCACTAGCTTTTTTTCTTCCTTTTCCTCTCTCCACATAGACATAGGTATTTATACACTGGCCGCAGCCAGCGCTGCCTTGTACTGGCTTCCGTGCCACTGGCATGTAAAAAACACCATCCGATCATGGCCGATGCCAGCTCCTCTGGCCCCTGTGATGGTGGCACATAAAAAGCATCCACTACACTCTCGGAGTGGTTGATGTTAGGAAGGGCATCCAGCTGGAGAAACACTGCTAGATCAGACTGGGGCCTGGTGCAGCCTCCTGGCTTCCCAGACCCCAGTGGAACTATCCACTCCATGCCAGCATGGAAAATGGACATTAAATGATGATGATTTCTAGGTTTTTGTGAAAATTTGTTGATACATAACCTCATACACCTATGATGGTGGGTACAAACAAGAATTCATCGTCAGGGTACGAGGGTTGTGAGTTCGACATTAATTCACCATAAATGTTCTCTTTTTCTTCAACTTTTGACTGTCCATTCACATCCTCTTTGCAGGTGACCTCTACAACAGAGCATGACTTTTCTTCTCTGTCCTACAGATCAATATCCGGTCTCTTCCATTTGCACTGAATTACTACTTTTATTGGCGTGTTCCACCAGAATTCCTTGTTTTTAAAGGTATGAATACCTGCTGGTTCTGATATGCCTTTCATGTATACGTCAGGTCAATTCTTCCTACTGTTAACACTGTAAATAGTCTTTGCAACTATATCGTGCCTCAGAGGCAAGCAGTATCTTATAGACATTTTCTGGCAGCTGCTGATGATGTGTGTAATGTCTTCCCCGCTGAAATAACAGAACCAACATTTTTATCACAATGTGAAGGTTTAATGGAATCTTTGTCCCACTTGTTCATCCGGTATTTAATGGATATCTCTTGTTCCTGAAGAGGCATATCCTTCTAGATGGGATATGTAATGTATCTATTGTAGGTCCTACATTTATCTTACAGGCAACAATTTGATATATTTAATACTTGTTTGTCAATCCAGAGTTTATCATTAATTCATGTCACTCAGCCATATTTAATACTCCACCCAGTTTGTCTCCATCCTTGCCTACCACAAAGACTGACACTAATGACATATAATGCATTGCACCAAATTGCTTTTTCTACATCACATTTATTACCATTCTGTGAGGAATCTCTTGGTCCATTTAGAAATTGTTCAGCCAAAGAACCAGTCTACTCAGTTACCATTCATACCAAATCTTCAAAGCTAACATTCAGTGAAATCACAACCAGCTTTATGCCTTTAATTACCTTTTTGGCAAAATGTAATTCATGTGGTAAACTATAATATGTATGCGTGTATATATATATATATATATATATATATATATGCCCCAGCATGACCATGCCCTCTAGGCTGAAATATATAAAAGAATAAAAGGATATATATATAGACAGACAAACAAATAGATAGATAGATAGATAGATAGATAGATAGATAGATAGATAGATAGATAGATAGATAGACAGACTGCTTTTTGGGCATTTAACAAAAGTGGTGTTAGTCAGTACCTGCTGTCACTTTTGTGACTGCTATTAAATTTATATGTATATATAAGTTTAAGAGAAGGTATACACAGCACATGCACTCCTTGAGGTGCAGAGATGGGAAAAATTCTCCTTCTCTGTCCTACATCGTCAGGATAGATAGAAGACCATTGAAATGACTGACCCAACAACAAATGGAATATTACAAACAGTGCCCCTCCACACTCACAATGTCCAACTGCCTTTGTGAGATACTACTATGCATGTTCCACCAATCTGTAGTATCCACCAATAGAAAGAATGAATTATTGTAACCACCAAAAGCACATTCTGATAATGAGCCTCAAGCCTCTATCAGGTGACAATCCAGATATGCCACCCTAGGTATAGATTTCCAACACACAAGGACAGGGTATTTAATCCCTGCTGCACATGTAGACTATCGTTCTTGGTTATGCTCATCCGTCTTGATCACGCAGCCTCAAATGTAATCCAACAAAATCAAATTTGGTTACTGCCATTTAAAGATTGCTGCCACTAATGTATTCATATTCCTCTAATTGATGATTGACACATGCCAAGATCTCATCTCGCCATGTGCAGTACTCAATACAAGAAACTGATGTTACTGAATACTCTATGCCACAGTCTGTTGCCAAAATGAAGCCAGTGCCCCATCAAAATTTTGTCCATACACAGAGACCTATAAAACTGAAGTAAATAGATGCTGATACTTATTATCATGTGACCTGAACATGCCAATAAAGGTCTATAAAGCTAGATGCCAGCTTTAATTTTTCTCAAAACACCCATTCTTTACCTAGTGCCTGATGAGATAGACCTGCTTGACACAGCAACAAAACTAAGTCATGTGAGTTAAGCTGTTATTAAAAATATCTGTAATTCTTACCAAATGTGTTGAGTACTACACTCTTACATTTGTGCGCTTACATGTGTGTGTGTGTGTTGTGTGTGTGTGTGTGTGTGTGTGTGAGTGTGTGGGCGGGAGTTGTGTGCAAACATATATACACACGTGTGTGCACACATAACACACACATACATGTGCACATACACACACAAATTTATTAATAATACAAAGAAGCTATTCAATATCAATTCAGTCAACCATGGAATTTGGGTGTCTCTCAACATGGCTACCATAATTCATGATAGATGAAAAAATAAATTTAGCAGTCAAATAATAAATTTATTTCAAACTTCGACAACAGCTATTTTTTTCACCTCCTCTCACACTTATGAAAGTAATCAGTATATATAATATATATATATATATATATATATATTTTATATACATGTATGTATATATGTATATATATATATATATATATATATATATATATATATATATATATATATATATATTTTATATACATATATGTATATATATATATATATTAATATATATATATATATATTTATATTCATATCATCATCATCATCATCGTTTTCTATGCTAGCATGGGTTGGACTGTTCGACCGGTGTCTGGTAAGCCATGGAGGCTGCACCAGCTCCAGTCTGACTTGGCAGTCTTTCTACAGCTGGATGCTCTTCCTAATGCCAACCACTCCATGAGTGTAGTGGATGCTTCTTATGTGCCACCAGCACAGGGGCCAGAGGAGGTTGGCAACAGCTACGATCGGTTGATGCTTCTTATGTCCAACATTTCTCTCAGGGTGCTTACACTCCATCTTCCTTTGATGTTGCTACACCGCTCATGTGTTCATAGATTATACTGGGTACATCTTATGGAGTTTCTACCTACATCTTTTCTACAGATCGAGCAGGGCCACCTACTTCTATCTAGAGCATTACCCTACCCTTGTAGCAGTTGACTATGGTGCCGCTACGCCAGTCATTGGGTATGACTCCATCATGAACTACCTGGTTTACAATAAGGATGACTAGGCCATTTTATAAATATATGTATATATATATGTATGTATATATATTGTATATATATATATATGTATGTGCATATATATATATATATTATATATATATATATATATATATATATAATATATATATATATGCGTGCACACACACATATATATATATGTATATATAATTTTTTTTTATTTTTGTGTGTTTGATTTGGTTCCATCATAAAATGAAGACAAATTCCAATTATTTTATAGAAAAAGTTATTTTTTTTTGTTTGTATTTTGTATTTCAATTTTTAAAAATGGTTTTAACTTTCTCTCCACTCTTCACTCTTTCTAGTTCAGTAAGTAAAATTATATACATAGAAACAAACCTCAACACACACACAGATATATGCATGTGAGTATAGATACATATATTCATATATGTGTGTGTGTACACACACATGCACACACACACATGCACACACACACACATACACCCTCATGATCATTCAATATCCTGGTTTTGCCTTTTTTTGTCATGCAAGGTATGTAGTGATACTGTCAGTGATGGTGCCATGCAAAAGCACCAGTGCTGGTGCCTCATAAAATATATTGGTCCCGGTGCCATGGAAAAAGCATTGGTGCCAATGCTGTGTAAAAAGCAATGATGCTGGTCCCACATAGAAATCACCCAGTACACTCTGTTAAAGTGGTTGGCATTGGGAAGGACATGCAGCCAAAGAAACAATGCCAAAACAGACAAATGGAGCCTGGCGCAACTCTCTTGCTCACCACCTCCTGTCAACCAACAAAACCAGTATGGAAAACAGACGTTAAATGACGACAACAATGAGAACGATGATGATGATGATGATTATGACGAGGATAGTGATAATGATGATGATGATGATGATGACGACGACGATAGTGATGGTGATGATGATGATGATGATGACAATGACGATGACGATGACGATGAGGATGACAATAACGATGATGATAATGATGATGACAATGATGATGATGATGATGACGATGATGATGACAATGATGATGATGATGATGAGAATGATGACAATAATGATGATGAGAATGATGACGATGATGATGGTGTGAATGATGATGATGATGATGACGATGATGATGATGATGATGATGACAATGATGATGATGATGATGACGATGACGATGATTATGATGAGGATGACGATGACAATGATGATGATGATGACGACGATGATGATGATGAGGATGATGATGATGATGATGATGATGATGATGATGATGACAATGCTGATGATGATGATGATGACGATGATGATGATGCGTGTTGGCATGAGTTGGATGATTTGACAAGATCAAAGAAGTCTAAGGACTGCAATAGTCCACTGTCTAGTTTGGTATGGTTTCTACGGCTAGAAACCATTTTTAATGCAAACAGCTTTGAACGAGTGCTGTTTTCATGGCACCAGCACTAGTATAGTTCTTATGCAGATAGAAGGACCACAGACTCCAAGAGAGGGGGCTTTATGCTAGGAGACGAAGGGCTGAAACATGAAAGAAGGACCAAAGCAGAACAAGTTTCTTGCTGTAGAGGAAAGACATGGCTACTCATAATTCAGAAGAGATGTTGCAGTTGGCGGGGGGGGGGGGAATTGGTGAACGGAATGAGTTAAAAATAGATGAGGAAGGTGTTAATCTTATAAATCCTAACAACAGCAGACTTTTGTAAAGATGTGTATAGTTTTAGATATAGACTCTCCGAGGAACAAGATATGTCACTCTGCTCTTTTGTTTGGTTCAGTCATTTGACTGTGGCCATGATGGAGCACTGCTTTTAGTTGAATAAATCGACTCCAGCATTTATTCCTTGTAAGCCTAGTACTTATTCTATCAGTGACTTTTGCCAAACTGCTAAGTTTCAGGGATGTAAACACACAAACATCAGTTGTCAAGCAATAGTGGAGGGGACAAATACAGACACACAAACATATATATATATCATCTTCACCGTTTGACGTCCGCTTTCCATGCTAACATGGGTTGGACGATTTTGACTGAGAGCTGGCGAACCAGATGGCTGCACCAGGCTATATATATAAATATATATATATAAGGCGAGCTGGCAGAATTGTTAGCACACAGAGCGAAATGCTCAGTGGCTCATCTGCTGTTATGTTCTGAGTTCAAATTCTGCCAAGGTCGACTTTGACTTTCATCCTTTCAGAGTCGATTAAACAAGTACCAGTTACACACTGGGGTCAATGTAATCAACTTAATCCCTTTGTTTGTCCCATCTTTGTTTAGCCCCCTGTGGGCAATAAAGAAATATATATATATAATATATATATATATATATATATAATAATAATAATAATAATATGAGGGAATATTATTCCAAACTTACAGGGAAAAAATGCAATTTAGAAATACTAAATCAAATTTTACAGAATATAATATATATATATAAATTAGAAAAAACCACCTTTTATCAATTCAAAAGGAAAAATTAAATTACACCATCTAGAAAATTACATATAATAGAAAGATTAAATATAAGATAAAAAATATAACGATGATTAAGTAATGTGCAAAATAATAAATATGTACCAAATATATAATTTAATTTTTCATTTTGAATTGGTAAAAGGTATTTATTTTCTAATTTAACGTTAAACCCTCCTTCTTTCCCTCTTTCCTGGGCGTCCAATAATTCTATATTTGTTCCACGTCCTCACGTTGTTGTGTTTTTTTGTGCTTTCTTGTTTGGATTAACTATATATATATATATATTATATATATATATATATAATATATATATATATATTATATATATATTATATATAATATATATATATATATATATATATATTATATATATATATATATATGTATATGTATATATGATGGGTTTCTTTCAGTTTCAGCCTACCAAATCCACTCACAAGGCTTCAGTTGGCCCAAGGCTATAGTAGAGGACACTTGTCCAAAGTGCCACACAGTGGGGCTGAACTCAGGACCATGTGGTTGGTAAACAACCTACTTACCACACAGCCACTCCTGTGCCTATGTGACAATGATTATCTAAAGAAAACTTGCTACAGAGATTTCATTGTTTCATATACGTTGTAAACTCCTCAGCAGAGAGGACACGTTTCAGTCATTTGACTGTGGCCATGCCGGAGCACTGCTTCAGTGAATTTTTTTTTTTTTGTAGTCAAATGAATTGACCCCAGGATTGATTTTTTTTTTAAAGCCTGGTATCAGTCTCTTTTGTTGAACCACTAAATTACAGGAATGTAAACACTGTTTGTCAAATGGTAGTGGAGACAAAAACACACATACACACATATTGACGGTTTTTGTCAACCAAATCTACTCCCAAGGCTTTGGTTGGCCCAGTGTGCTATGCAGTGGGACTGAACCCAGAACCATGTGGTCAGAAAACAAACTTCTTACCACATATCTCTTCTATATTCATAATAATGTAAGCTGATGCAAATGTTGGAGGAAATTACGAAAAGCAGTGTCACTCTTCTATAGAGACCAACAGAACAAAAGAGGCTGAAAACTAAATCAGTCCATTCTACTTTCATTTTCATTCATGCAGAACACACAAGGACGGACACACACACACACACACACACACACACACACACACACACCAACGTACACATACATCCTTTGCTGTCGTTTAGTATATTCGGTTTACAAAATATTAATTAATTTTTTTGTGTAATTTTCAATTCATGTTTATTTTAATATATATCAATGTAGAATGTGTGTTGTTTTTATTGTACATGAGAATCTATAAATATGCACAGAATAGATCTATTGTGGCGAAATTTTTCCTGAAATTAACTTGGAAGAAATGATGCCAAGTATTGGATAGATGGAGAGGGGGGGAGGGGGAGAGGGGGGAGAGGGAGAGAGAGAACTAGATAGATAGATAGATAAAAAGTTGACAGGCAGATACATAAAGAGATTGATAGATAGACAGGCAGACAGTTAGATAGACAGATTGATAGATAGATAGAGATAGATAAGGAAAGATAGATAGATAGATAGATAGATAGATAGATAGATAGATAGATAGATAGATAGATAGATAGATAGATAGATAGACAGATATATACATAGATAGATAGCTAGATAGGTAGGTAGGTAGGTAGGTAGGTAGGTAGGTAGGTAAGTAGGTAGGTGGGTAGGTAGGTAGATAGACAGACATAGATAGATAAATAGACAGATACATACATACACTAGTCCAGATATACATACACAAACATGCACACATACATATATGCATACATACATATATACACACATGCATTAGTCCACACATATACACATACACATGCATACATACATACATACATATATACATATATACATACATACATACATACATGCATACATACATACATACATACATACACACATGCATTAGTCCACACATATACACATACACACGCATATATACATATATACATACATACATATATACATAAACATACATGTGTGACGTGTGTCTGTATATGTTCTCAGTAGCGTATTCGCAATCTCGGTCAACTAACAATTTACAGATATGTGCTTATAAGTGACTGCTTGTGTTTTATATATTAAATCGTTGCTCAGAGCCTCTAATATAATTTGAAGTTCATCATTTCGGTAGTTATTTCATTCATAATTTCATGCATGGATTATTTCTGGTCGTAAACAAGTGAATCAAATTACAGGAACCTTGTTATGTTGGTCATTATTGTATATAATATTTCATATTTACAAAACAGAACTTAACATTCTCTGTCATCCTGAATGCTCTACAAATGTTGTTTGGATCTTTTTGGTGGTTGAGATGGTTTTCTTTTTTGTTCTGCCACTTTCAAATTCATCATTGCAATATCTAAGACCGTTATAACTATTTGTCTTTTACCGTTTACTGGTTTCAGTCATTGGACTGCGGCCATGCTGGGGCAGTGCCTTGAAGAATTTTTAGTTGAATGGATTGAACCGAGTAAATATTTTTCATTTATTATCATCATCGTCGTCATAGTTTAATGTCTGCTTTCCATGCTGACATGAGTTAGATGGTTGGACTGAGGTCTGGAAAGCTGGGAGGCTGCACCAGGCTCCAATCTGATCTGGCAAGGTTTCTACAGCTGGATGCCCTTCCTAACACCAACCAGTCGAAGAGTGTAGAGGGTGCTTTTTATGTACCACCAGCACAGGAGGGTGGCATTGGCATCAGCCATGTTTGAATGGTGCTTTTTATGTGCCAGTGGCATGGGTGCCAGTCAGGCGGCACTGGCATCGGCCATGTCCAAATGGTGCTTTTTATGTGCCACCAGCACAGGAGCCAGTCAGGCGGCCCTGGTATTGGCCACGTTCTAATAGTGCTTTTTACATGCCACTGGCATTGGCTATGACATGCTTAGTACTTATTCTTTTGGTCTCTTTTGTCAAACTGCTAGGTTATAGGGATGTAAACACACCAACACCAGTTGTCAGACAGTGGGAGTGGTGACAAACACAGACAGACAGACACACACATATGCAGGTATACATATATATATTTTTACAATGGGCTTCTTTTCAGTTTCCATCTCCCAAATCCACTCACAAGGCTTTGGTCAGCCCAAGGCAACAGAGGGGACACTTGCCCAAGGTGCCATGCAGCGAGACTGAACCTGGAACCATGTGGTTGGGAAGCAAGCTTGACTGTGGCCATTCTGGGGCATCATCTTGAAAGGTTTTAGTTAAACAGATTAACCCTAGTATATTTTTATTTTTTATCTTTAAGTCTGGTACTTATGCAATAGGTCTCTTTTGCCAAATTGCTAAGCTAAAGAGATATAAACAAACCAACACCAGTCATCAAGTGGTGGTAAGGACAAAACACAGACACAAAGACACACATATAAACGGAAAAATATATGGTCAGCTGCTCTTATGTATCTTTACTTTCAGTCACGGCTTCATGATTCTACTCATGAATTTTTTCCAGCTTGTCAGTCAATATGCATTATCAGTCAACAATTTCAATTGATTTCTTGTAAAGGAAGCTTCACTTTGTAGTCAGGTCAGAGATACCTCTCTCTGGTATCTGGTGCTGAGGAGAACTAAAGAGTTTGAATGCATCTAAGCTGTTTAATATTTTTTTGTTTTAAGTGAGAAATTCTTTCTCCATGAAAAAAACTTTATTGGAAAGCCTTTTGAAGGTTCAAGTATCTCTCAAACATATTTGAAGTGTTAACGAGTTTGTATTTTCAACGATATTAGTAATAGAATCTCTGTAATATCCCCCAATAATACAATACATGATTAACTGACACCATTTTATAAGGAAGCCCTAAAATAAATGGGTTTCAATGAAATCGAAGTTTAAGGCAAAGCAAATAAACAAACATTCTAATGAAACCAGGAAAACAAAGACATACCCTAAGACATTTTCCGCTGAGTGAAAATACAGAAATAGTTTGTTTTTTTTTTCTTAAGAATATCTCTTATCTATATACATACGCTGTTGCAAAAGAATCTCAAGTAGATTACAAATAATCAATAGTATGCAAACCAATGTCAGAAAACATGAAATGAATGTAAATTATAATCATATTTGTTAAGTGGAAATTTTAGAAACAAATTATTAATTACATAAATATAATATTGAATGATCACCATTAAAAACTATTTAAGTGCAAAGAGCAGAACATTCAGAGCTAAGTACATGCAAGATTTATTGAAGAAATGTAATCATTTGCTATGAAATATTTGGAATATAATAGAAAGAAATATAAACAAAAATTATAAGCTGGGGAATAATACAGAATGTCATGCCATATCTGGAATGTTTTGGCTGTGTCATATAAGCTACAAAACAAAAAAACACATAAACCCTTTATGCATTTAAACCGGTCATATCTGGTCGAAATATTCTACCTGTTTTATGTTCAAGCTGACCAGAACCAGCCTTTTGCACCTACCCTACCATATTATTCAAAACTAACTAATCATATCATTGAAATCTCAAAGCTATGAGATAAAGCAGGATTAATTCAAACCAATTTGAATAAATAAGAATTAAATTTGATAGAGTAATCTGAATGCAAAAGGGTTAATCAACATAATAATGAATAAGATGAGTGATGAGATTGTTTCCCAATGAAGGGGCCAGAAAAGGTTTTTCTAGAAAATTTCCATTTTTAAATAGAATATAAATAGAAAAAGGGAGCAGGGTTGTGACATTGCCAACAGATGGGAGGATGATAAGAATCAGTGTCCCTTCCCATACCAATATCTGACAATCCAGATCCATTGACCCATAAAATAGGATTCGTTAATGCCTTGACAATTGAAAATGCTGAGTAGCCTGCATTCATTAAGTAATACAGCCATGTTATGATAGAGGTAAGACAGTAATAATCTCCAATTTTAACTTATTTCTACACAAAATGAGCTTACCAAAGAACTAACCAGGGGAAATGATTGTCTCCACTAAACAGGTTAGTCGTGGGAATATCAGCCGAAAGATTGCAGAGCCTAAAACTTGGGAAGGGTTCAACAATTTTCATTGATATATATATGTATGAATATTACATCTACAGCAGGCATTCAAGGACGATGGCGATGATGATGGTGATGATGATGATTATGACAATGATGATGATGATGATGATGATAACGATAATTATGAAGACTATGATGATGGTGATGAGCATGATGGCGATGATGATGATTATGAAGGCAATGATGATGATGATGATGATGACGACGATGCCGATGGTGATAAGGAGGAGGAGGGAAGGAGAGAGGAGGGAGATTATGACAATGACAATGATGATGATGACAGTTGAGGTAGTGCCAATGGTGACGATAATGAGAAGGATGTGGAAGAGGAGGAGTAGGAGGATAATGATGACAACAATGAAAATAATGGTAAAGAGGGGTCATTATAATGAAGGGGATTAAAAACAGTGATGACAACAATGCTGATGATGAACACGATCATGATGACAACAACAGAATGATAAATGATAAAGACAGCAATGACAACAACAATAATGAAGAGGAGGATGATGATGACAATGACAACGATGATAATGATGATGGTGATGGTGATGGTGATGGTGATGATGAAAAGGACGTTGACGATGCCAATGATGATGATGGTGGTGATGATGATGATGATGATGATGACGACGATGATGACGTCATTGATGATGATGATGAAGATAATGAACATGATGACAAAAATGATGGTGACGATGTTGATGATGATGATGATGATGATGATGATGATGATGATGATGATGATGATGATGATGGTGATGATGATGTTGACTGCAGTAATGAGGATTATATTAATGCTGCGAATGGAATGCTGTGGCACACACAAACAGATTAGTCTTGTATCATATTTGGCTCTATCAAGAAAATAAACAAAAGCTTTAATATAATATCCCCCCCTCCTCTAAAAAAATCAGATAAACAAATCAGTCTAGACAGAACGACAGGAAAATTAATGATAGCATTTTAGAATGTGGCTAGATAGAGGCAAGAGAAAGAAAGAAAGAAAGAAAGAAAGAAAGAAAGAAAGAAAGAAGAAGAAGAGGAAGAAGAGGAAGAAGAAGAAGAAGAAGAAGAAGAAGAAGAAGAAGAAGAAGAAGAAGATTATTTGGAAAGTTCAGGAAATTTACCAATTGAAAAGTTCAAGAATAGAGGGCGAAGAAGCTAAAGAACAGAATAAACACGGAAGTTTTTTGGCGTGTTTTAAATTTTTTTTTTTTCAGTTTTTTTTTTTTTTTTATGGCTAATACAGAGAGTAAGTTAAGTGAAAATATGAAAAATACGAAAATATGATGGCAACAAAAAAAAAAGCCTGGAACATATTCTTAAAGAATCGGAGAAAAATTCCATCTGAAATTCTTAAGAAAAAGGAAAAATTGTGAGCAATGGTTTGGAGTTTGGAATATAGAATGTTGAATGTAAAGATCTGCTGCGAAGAAAGGAGAATGTGAATGGTAAGCTGTTTGCCAAGAAGATTTCTTAACTGCTAAGGATATCAATTGGTCACGTCTAGAAACCATGTGAAATGAAATAAAATGGAGAGAAGGATCTCAGTCATTTGCTGGTGAGGATTCACTTGTTCAATTAACTGAAATAACTGTTTTATTGAATAAACATGTAACTGGCTGAGTATTCCACAGTCATGTGTACTCTTAACCCTTAAATGACAGCAAAGGGTTGCATGAATGTTTGTGCCAAATGGATGAAAAAAAAATCAAAAAAATTTTGTTTTTCTTAAAAGCAATTTTTATACTAATTTTCACTGTAAAGGAGTACAGAGAATTAAGATCGTAATGGGCAATTATTTCTTGACCAATGGTTAAGGCTTCTCTTAAACTGGTTTCTTTAGACAGGAGATTTTCTTCAAATTTCTGGAATTGTGAAAAAAAGAAATATATAATATATATATATATATTATATATATATATATTATATATATATATATTGATCGTTTTTCCTTTCTTTTTTTCTTTTTTTCTTTCCTTTTTTCTTTCCCTTTTACGATACCTTTTGATCAAAGACCTATCCCACTTTTTTTCTTTCCCCAAAAAGAAAAGCTCTCCTTTGTAATCTATCCCATCTGTGTGCAGTCCTCTGTGGTTAAACAAACATATATATATATATATTTCAGTAATAATAAAAGGGCAAAGTTAATTAATTCATTAATTAATTATTAATAATTTTACCAAGTAGTTCGGTACGTTAAAATAACCTTTTTAGGTAAAATTATACAAATACTCTATAATTATAAACATAATTATAATCAGAGGTCAGCTAATTGCTTTGCCATGCACCGAATTTAGAAATAGGAGTAAAAGTACCTTTTCCGCTACCATAAATATCTCCCAGACAGTAACATACTTTTTTTACATAGGCCAAAAGAAAAAATAAAGAATCCACACCAACTCAGATTAGCTACATATGCGATTCGGGATTAAAGTAAAGCAATTAGCTGACCCCTGATTATAATTATGCTTATAATTATAGAAGTCTTTTTTTTTTTCTCTCTCTAGTTTCAGCCCAGAGCTGCGGCCATGCTGATGCACCGCCACTTTGCTACACTGTTATTACTAAGAGCCTCCTCTAATATGTGGCACTTGGTGAAGAATGGAGTTTGATAGAGCTACCCTCATTTGCACCTCTTGCCGTGAGGTAGGTTCATCTGGGACTCTCGACAGGAAGAGGTCCAGTTTTGATTTAAAACCTCTACATCTACTTTGTGCAGGTTCCATGAAATCATAATTATGGTTGTTGCTGGTGCTGTGTAAATGGCACTCATGCCAGTGGCACATAAAAGCACTGATTACACTCTTGGAGTATTTGCCATTAGGGAAGGCATCCAGCCATAGAAATCATGCCAAAACAGACTGGATCCTGGTACAGCTCTCTGACTTACCAGTTCCAGTCAAACCATCTAACCGATGCCAGCATGGAAAATGGCCACTTAATGATGATGATAATGATGATAACACACACTCACACACACACACACCATATTTTGTGGCATGATAGATAATGCATTGTGGAACATGCATCCTTTTTTTTGGAAATGTAAATCTAGTAAAAAAACTATATTTATCAAAGTACCATCTATACATTCAGGCAGTGCCCAACAAGTACATGCTAAATGATTGATTTTCAAGCAAAATTTGCAAGCAAACCAATGGCATGTTCATTATAATTGCTGAGTGAGATCACCAGCCAATGCCCACCTACCAGATGATTTGTTGCTGTATTATACAATGCTATATTCTTTGCTTTAGCTGCCCTGTAATTATTCATGCAATACAGAATGGTGATTATGCCACACTTATCACTTCTGTTCACTGCCAATTAGTGGTACCCAACTACAATTGCTAATGATCATCTCGCTGATTTTAGAAATCCACATCAGCAACATCTCAACTATCATTGTGGAAGGCACAAGGTAAGCTGCAAAGTAGGTTCCTTACAAAACAGGAGCGTTTCTTCCATTCTGTATATTACTTTATGCATCTACTACTAACATGGATTGAAAACTTCTGCGGATAGCATGAAATTGTAACGTTATCACCATCTTCGTAGTCATGATTATCACAAGTGAAACTGGTCGACTATGTAAATATTTTATTATATATATAGATATATATTTTTTTGTCCAATGTAAAATATCTGTGCAGTTTCCTTCCTTTTATAATTTTCATTACATTTCAACATGGGAAAAACATTTTTTATGTAACCTATTCCCTATATATATATATATATATATATATATATATATATATACACACACACATATATATATATATAAAATACCGTGTGTGTGTGTGTATATATATATAACATAGATACATATAATTATATGGATACAGAAACATATGTGTATATATAAAAAAGATCAAATCATATCTTAGGAGTTCCTCAAAGATTAATGTCACCAATATTCTCTTCACCTATATTTTTTTTACTTCTCAACCCTCGTCACACTTATCTTTGCAGTATTAATATATTAAAATTCCATTATTTTTTTTTCTTACACTTATCCTTATATTTCTATAATTTCTGACAAAATAAAATGCAATCAAATAAAATATTCTGGCTTCGAACATTATAAATTTTGTTAACAGTTCAAACTAATTCTTCGATATTCTGCGTTCCATCTCTTTGTTCGTTTATATTTTTATCTGTTTCTGGTTTATTGGTTTGTTGTTTTTTTTTTACTTTGCATTTTGTTTTTTTTGTATCATCTTTTTGTTTTGTTATTAGGCTTTCATTTATTTATTTTTCCTTAATCAGTTATAAATTGTATTCCAATTTTATATTGAAAAGCCATTACTGGAGAATGTATTAATGTAATTCTTGATATTTGGAAATTATATCTATCTACCTATCTATCTATCAATATATATATATATATATGCATGCACACACGCACACATATCTATGTACATATATATATAGATATATATATATATATGCATGTATGTGTATATATAAATACACACACACACATACACATACAGATATCTATGTAAATATATATATATATATATATATATATAATATATATATATATATATATATATATATATAAGACTCTTTCTATTCCTGAGCGTTATACTAATACATCTATTTGTTTTGTACAGCACCTGTCTTTGTCTTTTGTATTTTTCATAAACTCTCCCTACATATATATATATTCATACATATGTGCATGCACACTCACACACACACACACACAACACACACACATATATATATTAACACTTACATTTTTGTCAAAGTTAGATATAAAAACAATTTTACATTAATGACGGCAAGATGTAACTTTGAAGTGAACGTTTGCCTTGTAAAAATCGTGTGTGAGGGCTCATTTTAATGTCTATCTTATCATATTTACATAGGTTGGACAGAAATTATTGAGGTGAATTCTCGACAGCAGGATGTCCTTCATCCTGTCAGCTCTCACCTATTTCTAAACAAAGTAATATTTACCCGTAGCCAGACATATTTTTCATGGAAGACTGGAAACAAACAACCTCGCTTGTATGATGGTGATACTCATTTACAACTATCATATCATATTTAGACATAGGGACACACAAACGTATATACGCACATATATATATCAAGGGCTTCTTTCAGTTGCCATCTATGAAATCCACTCACAAGGTTTTGTGTCCATTTGGGGCTATAGTAGAAAACACTGGCCCAAGGTGCTGTGCAGCAGAACTGAACCCAAGACCACATGGTTGGAAGTAAGCTTCTCAACCACCCAACCATGTCTACTTTTAATAATAGTCAGCTAACATTTTATTTCAAATTTTTGCAGCCAATTCTACAAAATTATGGGGACATAAACAAACCAGCACTGGTTAGTGGTGGGGACAAACAAAAGGACACACACAACCATACACACATTTATATATGATAGCCTGCACCCAAATTTACTCACAAGGAATTGCTCAGCCCAGAGATCTAGGGCTGACCAATTCCTGGCAAAATATACCGCAAGACAGTTGCACAAGTTTCCTAAGAGTGGGACTGAACCCAAAACCAAGTGGCTGCAAAGGAAGCTTTCTAACCACATAGCCATGCCTTTCTCAGTATCATGTGCTCTCACGGCATTAACAAGCATTACAATGTGCACCAAGACAGATAAAATTCCATGGAATTTTGTCTGTCTTTTTGAACCTAGGCCTTGAAGAGGCTTGTATACATAAATAGGAATTTTTTAGAAATCAACTAATGCATATAAGTCGAAACAAATTGTTGGCTTTAAATGGTTTTTTAAAAAATTTGTTATGTTTTCTTATACTTATTTTTTAAAACTTTTTACTTGTTTCAGTCATTTGACTGTGGCCATGCTGGAGCACCACCTTTAGCCGAACAAATCGACCCCAGGACTTATTCTTTGTAAGCCTAGTACTTATTCTGTCGGTCCCTTTTTGCTGAACCGCTAAGTTACAGGGGATGTAAACACACCAGCATCAGTTGTCAAGCGATGTTGGGAGGACAACCACACACACACATATATATATATACATATACATATATATATATATATATATATACATATATACAATGGGCTTCTTTCAGTTTCCATCTCACACTGCTTTCGTCGGCCCGAGGCTATAGTAGAAGACACTTGCCCATGATGCCACGCAGTGGGACTGAACCTGGAACCATGTGGTTGGTAAGGCAAACTACTGACCACACAGCCACTCCTGCACCTACATACAAAAACATTATATTATATTATATTTTTTATAGTATATTAAATTATCTTATAATGTAAATAAATTGTTAGTTTGTCCATTGTATTTCTCTATTTCACTTAATATTTCTATTTTGTATTTCTACCCTTTTTCTTTCTGTGGTATTCAACTGCTGCACCAGTGAAGGGGATGTTTTACAGCCGTTTCAAGAAATTGTTTTTTCCTTCGTTTGTTTTATTATATATATATATATAGGGTGTGGAGGTGCAATGGCCCAGTGGTTAGGGCAGCGGACTCGCGGTTGTAGGATCGCGGTTTCGATTCCCAGACCAGGCATTGTGAGTGTTTATTGAGTGAAAACACCTAAAGCTCCATGAGGTTCCAGCAGGGGGTTGTGGCGATCCCTGCTGTACTCTTTCACCACAACTTTCTCTCACTCTTTCTTCTGTTGGCCTGCTCACTTAACCAGCAGGGTGGTCTCATTTGAAGGCTAAAACAATGCGAAGCGCATTGTGACCAGCGATGTGTAACAACATCTGATAGCCTGATCAGTCACGGTGATCACAGTGATATAAGGGTACCGAAATTGCTAGAAATAAGAGTCAAAACTAACTCGAATAGCCACACAACATGCTAACAAGGTTAGTGTTTTGTGTGGCTATTCGAGTCATTTTTAACTGTTATTTCTAGCAATGCTGGTACTATTTGTACCCTTGTTTATTACCTTGCCTTTAGGCTTTAATTGCTAATGAGACACCTATATTATAATCTATTTAATATGTTATCTTATTTTATTGATAAGTGTGTGTGTGTTTGTGTATATGCAGGACCTAGTTGTGTATATTTATAGTATATGTAAATATACACAATGTTAGTTGTGTATATTTTATAATTTTGGTGCTTTCCTTATGTATTTATTAGCAGGAGAAGCTGTGTGGTATGTAGCTTGCTTACCAACCACATGGTTCCGGGTTCAGTCCCACTACCTGGCACCTTGGGCAAGTGTTTTCTTCTATACCCTCGGGGCCAACCAAAGCCTTGTGAGTGGATTTGGTAGATGGAAACTGAAAGAAACTCATCATATATGTATATATATATATATATATATATATACTTGTATGTGTTTGTTCCCACCACCATCGCTTGACAACCAATATCAGTGAGTTTATGTCCCTGTAACTTAGTGGCTCAGTAAAAGAGACTGATAGAATAAGCATTAGGTTTACAGAGAATAAGTACTGGGGTCGATTTGTTTGACTAAAAGTGGTGCTCCTGCATGGCCACAGTCAAATAAATGAGACAAATAAAAGAATTGTTTTCTAAACATTAATGGTATACCTATTATTGTGAAGGCATCATTTTCCAATTTCCATATTCTGGTTATATAGATTTCCAGATATTTTCTTTGGGTAGTTTCTTTAATTTCATTTAGAGAGAACTTTATCATTTGCAGGAAATGATTCTTGATAACAATGTCTTGGCAATTATTACTGATCTGTTTGTCAGTGTGAAACAGCTTATCCCAGAATACTGTCAATGTGTAATTCTAAGATTTTTGAACATGTGTGATTTATATTACGTTTTTTCTCTTGGTATTACACAGAACCAATCTTTGTACTTGTATGGTTTCTCTGTGACTTGGAGATGGTTTTTACAGAAAGTATAGCTGTATCAAAAAGTATACACCTCCTGTACTACATAAAAATACCAGGCTTGTGTTTTTTGTTGCTTTGTCAGTGTGGTTGGTCATATCCCAGAGAATGGTGACAACCTTGATGTCAATGACAATGTTCACATCATTTCATGGCTGTCTTCATTTTATAACTCTTTGATATGTTCTAATGAAAATATGCTGCTGCCTTGTTATGCTTGTGGATAAATTTGGTCTTTGGTAGTTCCAGATGTCCAGTGACAATATAGTTGATGGTTTCTTTATATTTTCCACGGAGTAGGAGCCAGCAGGTGTATGTCTCCGGCTTCGGCCGCACAGCAGCGCCAATGGCTGCCAACACTGCCCGGAGCCCTGCGGTGGCTGCCGCCTTCACACAGCTGTCACCACGCTGCTTTCCGTTCCCTCGTCAAGAAAAAAAAAATAAGCGGAGTGGCTGTGTGAAAAGTAGCTTGCTTACAAACCACATAGTTCTGGGTTCAGTCCCACTGCATGGTACCTTGGGTAAGTGTCTTCTACTCTAGCTTCAGGCCGACCAAAGCCTCGTGAGTGGATTTAGTAGATGGAAACTGAAAAAAGCCCGTCGTATATATGTACATATATATATATATATATATATGTATGTACCAGATGAAGATTGAAGCCTGGTGCAGCCATCTGGTTCACCAGCCCTCAGTCATTCGTCCAACCCATGCTAGCATGGAAAGCGGACATTAAATGATGATGATGAATACATAGAGTCATAATTTTCCTTGTTTTATTTGTGTAATCTTGCTAATTTGTTCAGATTAGTTGAGAAAATTATAACTTATTACAAGGACATCGAGACTATTGCTTCCATTTTCATATCTTTTGCATTTAGTTTTGTTTCCCATTTTAATCCAACATATCTGTCATGTAACTTTCTAAATTTCTTTTCACTTTTGTGTTGCACTTATCTCTTTTTCTAGTTCATTGTTTCTTAAATAATTGTAATTCTGTGTACAGTTATCTAATTCTATTAGATAACAATTCTATTATTCCTGTTTATTTATCCAACAGAATATTAGTTTTTTCAATTAGTTTTCCCTTCGTTCATCATTGTACTGGTGCAGTTGTTCTAATCCAAATTTCATAATAGTTCCTCTAGTAAATCCATCTACTGTATGTAACTGTTTATCTTTAATGTACAGTTTAGATTCTTCTACTTATAAAAGATTGTTTATTATCCTGCCATAACAATTGTATCAGAGCCCATAAAGAGAAAAAGAGAGCAAGAGAGTTTCTTTGGAAAATTCTCTCCTTATAAAGATGAGGATAATCTTTCTAGTCTCCACTTTTATTTCTTGCTACAGAATTATTTGACCCCTGATGCATTTAAAGAACTTTTTCACTTTTATCTTATGTTACTACTGTCAATGTGAAAGAAACACTGCCAAAGCTTCCTAACACCCAAATGATGCCATCTTTGGACCCTTTTTTTCTCCTTCCACAAACTGATTCTCACCATTGACCACTCCTCCACTGTCCCCCCCCCCATTCACTGTGTCCACCTCTGTCCCCATCTTTAATCTCTTTTTTACCTTCCTTTCACACTCTTGCGAACTTATCTACCCACAATGTCTTTTTCTTTATACCTTTCCCCAATTTACTTTGTACCTTGAGGGTGTGCCTTCACCACCTCTCCCTCCTAAAATTGCTGGCCTTGTGCCAAAATTAGAACTTATTGTTGTTGTTGCTGCTGTTATCATCATCATCATCATCATCATCATCATTGACTTTGTTATCACATCATACAATAGTCGGAGTTTCGACTGGTCCTCCCATGTCATAGATTATTAACAATACAGACATTATGAGCAAAAATACCTTTTTTAAAGTGGAATTTCTAAATGGAGATGTAGGAGTGTGGTTGTTTGCATTATCAATTCTCAAATGTTTGGCATAAATAAATGAAAACAAAATTCCTTTAATTTGTTAACAAAATATCTTACTTTCTTAAACAAACAAAATGGCTGCTGTGTTTATAAATACTCCTCCATATAAACTTTTGAAAGAAAATTAACGCAATTTTTACAGATGGCAGATAGAAAAACAGAAATATTACATGGAACAATTCTAATTCCTCAACGGAACACATTTATT
>NC_043005.1:84866479-84891479 GCF_006345805.1 Octopus sinensis | reverse complement strand
GTGTGGTAAGTAGCTTGCTTACCAACCACATGGTTCTAGGTTCAGTCCTCCAGCATGGCACCTTTGGCAAATCTCTTCTATTATAGTGTCAAGCCAATCAAAGCTTTGTGAGTGCATTTGGTAGACAGAAATTGAAAGAAGTCATCTTATATATATATATATATATACACACACACACACATGTATGTGTGCGTATGTGTGTGTGTGTGTGTTTGTGCATCTATGTTCGTCTCCTCACCATCACTTGAGAACTGATGGTGGCATGTCTATGTACCCATAACTTAGCGGTTCAGCAAAAGAGACCAATAAAATAAGTACTAGGCTTACATAGAATAATTCCTGGGGTCAATTTGTTCGACTAAAAGCAGTACTCCAGCATGGTCACAGTCAAATAACAAACAAATAAAAGAATAAAAGAATAAATATATATATATATAATATGTATATATGTATATATATATTAATAAAAGGATTTCCAACCTTGTGTAATTTTCACATTTTATTTACAATCTTATAATGATATAATATAAGATCATATAATAGAATAAAATAAAATAGTAGAATGTTAAATGTTCATTCTGATTGAACTAGTACTTTCATGCATTAAATTCTGCAATCTTCAGGTTCATGTAGTAGTGGTGACAGTCATGCTTCACAATTTTTGACTGTAGTGAGATGGTTAAATCTGTGCCTTAAATACACCTGTATGGGCTCCAGATTGCAAACTGTATTCTGACCAATCAGTGTGTAGCATCACTCAATTACTTAAGCTGATTGGTTGGTTTAGGCGCCTTTGTTGAACATGTCAAGAGTCCTGTATCTTAACCCTGGCCAAGGCAGAAATTGTTGGGCTATTTTTAAAAATGTTGTAAATAGCCTT
Organism: Octopus sinensis; assembly: GCF_006345805.1. Lineage (NCBI taxonomy): Eukaryota > Metazoa > Mollusca > Cephalopoda > Octopoda > Octopodidae > Octopus > Octopus sinensis. The sequence continues at coordinate 84,890,599 of NC_043005.1, read as the reverse complement.
TGTCAGGGATTTTTATATTTCAATTGTCATCATCATCATTGTCAACACCTTAATTATTGTTGCTAGTGGTGATGGTGGTGGCAATAGAACTTTTAACCCTAAATAAGATAATTTTCCTGCTATCTTCATCTTGATCACCTTTAGTATTGTTGTTGTTGTTAGTGGTCATGGTGGTAGCAGTAGAAGTATTATTATTATTGCTTATTTAGCTTGGGTTCGAATTTATCAATAAACTTCTTTTCTCTGATTTTCCTCTCGATTTCACTTGGGCTGTGTAATTTGTAGAATGGAAATATATATTTTCCGACCACAAGTTTCTAGGTGGTTACTCAAAGGTATCTGACGGACCTCTGGGTCTCTAATCTTGTTGTCGTGTACACGTGAGCGTTCTGATAGTGCATTTCCCGTCTGACCTACATATATTTCTTCTTCACAATTTGGGCATTGATGCAGTAAATTAATTTCTGCTTTTGCAGTTCATATTTGCATTTGTGAATATTTCCGGGTTTTGTGTTTATATATTGGCCGTATGTATGAATTGGCATGTGCCACAACGGCTATCATTGCATTTAGATACAGTGAATGTTTGGTCTTTGTTGCTAAGGTCAAATTTTGCCTTTGTTAGTAATTTTTTCAAGTTTTTAGGCTGTCTTTTACTAAGAACCATAGCTCGATCCTTGATTATATTTTTTAATTCATTACTTTGAGCAATGATTGGTAGGTTTGCTTTGGCAATGTTGTAGATATTCTGGTGAATGTACACTGTACTTATATATATATATATAATATATATATATATATATGTGTGTGTGTATGTTTTTATGTTCGTCTCCTATTGCAGCTTGGCTATCGGTGTTGGTCTGCTTATGTTCCTGTTACTTAGCAGTTCAGTTAAAAAGATCAATAGAATAACTATCAAACTTGAAATTGTTTGTTCAGCTAAACACTTCAAGGCAGTGCCCCAGCATGGTCGTAGTGCAATGACTGAAACAAGCAAAAGATAAAAGATAAGATATATTAGTGTTCTTTTTGCTTGTTAAAGTACTCAATCCTATTCTTCATTTAAGGGGTTAAAGGGACACAACTCTTATTTCTCCTTTTCCCTAGCCATTTTCTACTTACCTTTCTTATAATGATTTTTTTTCTTATTTTTTTCTTGCATTTTCTCACAGGGTAGTCCTATCATTTGAACCTGAATGCTTGCCAAATCAATCTTGGTTCACGGAACCAGTCCATCTAATTACTACAGTACTTGAGCATGAAACTTGAAGTAGCTCACGTTTAACTCCTGTATTCATTAAATGATATTTATCCATGTACATGTGTGTGTGTGTCTGTGTGTGTGCATATATGTACTATACACACACACACACACAGCATATATATTAAAGCATGCCCTGAGAGAACAATTGCAAAATGAAGAACGGCTGGTGTGGATGGTTTCGACGGTTGGTTGGAAGATGTATTAGGTCGGAATAATGGCAAAGTCAATGAATGTATTCCAGTGTAAAATGCGCTGAATTAATAATTAAAGAGCTTTTGTCACATTGAAGAATAGAACCAACTGGATGAAAACAGCTGTTACTAGCAGAGTATAGTTTTGATTAGTACCGTTTCCTCGGAATCTCACAAAGAATATTCTGAAATTAGCCAATTACAGTAGTTCATAGTAACAACACAATTGAAAAGAGGTTGCGATTTATAAAAGAGAGTGGCTGTCCTCTTCTCTCTCCCTCTCTTTCTCTTCCTCTCTCTCTTTCTTCCTACTTGAGCTACAAAACAGTTTTATTGCTCCATCCTATATTCTTTAGTAACCCTCTACAAAAACAAAGCTGCTCTGAGTTTTGTTCTTTTTCCTCTTTAATATTGGTTCTATTTGTTAGGTTTCTCAGTGTTTGCTTCTTTAAATTCTTCATCGTCTCTTCATTTTTCCCTCCCTCCCCTCCCCCCCGTTTCATTTTATTTTTTATTTCTTCTTCATTGTTTATTTTCCTCTTTCATGCTTTTATTTTATTTTTATTTTCCTATTATTTCTTTTTCCATTTTATTTTGTTTTGTTTATTTTGTTTCATTGTTGTTTTTGCTGGTTTTTTCCCCACATCTTTTTGTATTTTTTATTTGTCTTTTATCTGCTTCCTGGGTTTTATCTCTCCTCCTCCTCCTCTTCCATGTTTTACTTTGTGTTTGCCTTCTTTTCTCCTTTCTCTTACTCTTTGTCCTCATTATTATTAATATTGTTATTGTTCTTATTGTTAACTGTGAAAAGACACCTGTAACAGAATTTCCCCATTCCCAAACAAAATCATTTCAGCATGTTAACTTGATATGTTCATACATACATACATACATACATATATATATATAAATAGGTGAATGAATTATCCTAGTATGGATAATTCGATTAATCGATACCTGGGTAGCAAATTCACGTCAGAAAACACGGTTGAAGCTACATGCCAAGGGCAGAAACCCCGTGTTCTTGTGTGGAAATTTGTGTGTTTTTTATATGAATGAATGAAAGAATGGAGTCGAACGAAGATTTTAACAAAATTCCTTTACTCTCAACGCATGTTCATTATCACTGTGGACACCATGTAGGCAGTCATCAAAAAGTTTTTGTTCGTCTTGAGGCTGATAGAGGTTCCTTGTCTTTCCTGATGAGAAGACGGCATAATGCACCCTTTATTCCTTCGGAATTAAGAGTATGCAGTCTTCGAAACATGTGTTGAGAGTAAAGGAATTTTGTTAAAATCTTCGTTTGACTCCATTCTTTCATTTATTTATATATATATATGTATGTATGTACATCATTATTCAGTTTATTTCAAGATTTCTTGCCAATAGAGAGAGAACTGGTTTCTAACCTAGATCGAAGGCTCCTTCATTAGAATTTCAACATCAACAACAGGGTATTTTTGTTTGTATGTATGTATGTAATCTCATGCATATAGTTGCATATCTAGACATGCTCATATATGTTTAAATGATAAACTTCTGGAAAGTTTTACAGATTTTTTTACTGTTCCAGTGTTGGCTTGGATCTGTAGTCTTCGAATTAGCTTTCTCCTTTCTGGTTTTGGGAAGCCTAAGTTCTTAAGGTTGGTATTTAAGCAGTGTGTTACATATTCTCAGGAGGCGCAATGGCCCAGTGGTTAGGGCAGCGGACTCGCGGTCGTAGGATCGTGGTTTCGATTCCCAGACCGGGCGTTGTGAGTGTTTATTGAGCGAAAACACCTAAAGCTCCACGAGGCTCCGGCAGGGATGGTGGTGATCCCTGCTGTACTCTTTCACCACAACTTTCTCTCACTCTTACTTCCTGTTTCTGTTGTACCTGTATTTCAAAGGGCCGGCCTTGTCACTCTCTGTGTCACGCTGAATATCCCTGAGAACTACGTTAAGGGTACACGTGTCTGTGGAGTGCTCAGCCACTTACACGTTAATTTCACGAGTAGGCTGTTCTGTTGATCGGATCAACCGGAACCCTCGTAGTCGCAACCAACGGAGTGCTTCCACCACATATTCTCAGGGCCCCAATAATTACAGGTATAAACCTGAACTTGTAATCTGGATAGAGTAGTGTCAGATAGGCGTTCTCTTTTTCACTGATCTCCAGCTTCATGTTAACATCTGCTGGGCAGCTAAGTTCCACAATTATGAACAGTTTCTCTTTTCTATCCCAAATCATTATATCAGATATATATGTATGTATGTGTGAATGTGTGAATGTGTGTGTGTGTGCGTGCATATATATATATATATATATATATATATATATATCACAGTGATCACCGTGACCAACCAGGCTATACATCGCTGGTCACAATGCACTTCGCATTGTTTTAGCCTTCAAATGACGCCACTCTGCTGGCTAAGTGAGCAGGCCAACATATATATATATATATATAATATATATATATGTATGCATGTATATATATATATGCATGTGTAATTGCTGATGTGGCTGATGACAGTACTGCCTGATTGGCACTGGTGGCACATCTGAGCATGGTTTTTGCCAGGGCTGCTGATTGGCTCCCATGCTGGTGGCACATAAAAAGCACCATTCAAGCGTGACCATTGCCAATGTCTCCTTACCGGCACATGTGCTGCAGGTAGGTGAGAAACAACATTCCAGGGTGGTCATTGCCATATATACATACATATATATATATACATATATATATATACATACATATATATATATACATATATATATACATATATATATTATATATATATATATATATATATATATATATTATATATATATATATATATATATATATATATATATATATATACATACATATATAAATAACATACATATTATATATACATACATATATATATATATATAATATATATATATATATATATATTTTACTTGTTTCAGTCATTTGACTGTGGCCATGCTGGAGCACCGCCTTTAGTCGAGCAAATCGACCCCGGGACGTATTCTTTGTAAGCCCAGTACTTATTCTATCGGTCTCTTTTGCCAAACCGCTAAGTGACACGGACGAAAACACACCAGCATCGGTTGTCAAGCAATGCTAGGGGGACAAACACAGACACACAAACACACATATATACATACACACGACAGGCTTCTTTCAGTTTCCGTCTACCAAATCCACTCACAAGGCATTGGTCGGCCCGGGGCTATAGCAGAAGACACTTGCCCAATATACCATGCAGTGGGACTGAACACGGAACCATGTGGCTGGTTAGCAAGCTACTTACCACGCAGCCACTCCTGCGTCTATATATACAGTGAAGGCACATGGCTCAGTGGCTAGAGTGTCAAACTTATGACCATGAGGTTGTGAGTTCGAATCCCAGACCAGTTGTATTCTTGATCAAGACACTTTATTTTACGTTGCCCCAGTTAACTCAGCTGTAGAAATGAGTTGCAATGTCATGGTGCCAAGCTGTATCGGCCCCTTTGCCTTTCCCTTGGATAACATCAGTGGTGTAGAGAAGGGAGGCTGGTATGCATGGGTGACCGCTGGTCTTCCATAAACAACCTTGCCTGGACCTGTGCCTTGGAGGGGACCTTTCTAGGTGCAATCCTATGGTCATTCGTGACTGAAGGGGGTCTCCGTCTGGTATACATACATACATACGTACACACACCACACACACACATACATATATATACATATATATACTAAAGAGATAAGAACAGCATGGAATGAACACAAGGGCTGGACTTGCCTCACCACAAACGTTTCAGAGGCCCCTTGACCCACCTTCCCCTAAAAATCCTAACTCAACACATTTCTCTCCAGGAATCAAAAATCATGGCAGCTGTAATTAACAAAACAACAACAACAGCAACAAAACAAAATATTGTGCTACAACACAAAAGCAAAACAAAAAAATAACAATTTAACATTTTTGCCTACAACAACAGCAACAACAACAACAACAAAATTCAGATTGCAAACATTGATTTGTTTGTTTGTTTTAATTTTTTTTTTGTTATAGTTGTTGCTCTAAGTTTTTAATTTTCATGGTTACTTTTGTTGTTTGTTTGTTTTATTTTTTTTCTGTTGTTGCTTTATTGAGAATAGAAACCAATTTAATTGTTAGATTAAATAAGAGAAATTAACTTCAATTCCAATTTGTAGCAAATTTTTTTTTTTTTAAAGAAGATATGAGAAAAAGAAAGGAAGACAGAAAGAAAGAGAGAAAGAAAGAAGTAAGAAAGAAAGAAAGAAAGAAAGAAAGAAAGAAGAAAGAAAGAAAGAAAGAAAGAAAGAAAGAAAGAGAGGAAGGAAGGAAGGAAGGAAGGAAAGAAAGATTGAAGGAAAGAAGGAAAGTAAGAAAGAAAGAGAGGGAGGAAGGAAGGAAAGAAGGATTGAAGGAAAGAAGGAAAGTAAGAAAGAAAGAGAGGGAGGAAGGAAGAAAGGAAGGAAGGAAAGAAGGAAGGAAAGAAGGGAATAAAAAAGAAAGAAAGAAAGAAAGAAAGAGAGGAAGGCAGGAAGGAAAGAAGGAAGGAATGAAGGAAAGAAGGGAAGAAAGAAAGAAAGCTAGAAGGAAAGAAGGAAAGAAAGAAAGAGGTGATGATGAGGGAAAGAAAGAAAGGGTCATGAACACAATCACGTTGATGATGGTGATGATGATGATAACAATGGTGACTGTAATGTTGATGATGATGATGATGATGGTGGTGGTGGTGGTGGTGGTGGTGGTGGTGGTGGTGGTGATGATGATAGTTAGGATGTTAACGATGATGGTGGTGATGATGACGATGACTAACGAGAATTAGAAGAAAGAGAAAGAATTAGAAGAAGGAAGAGAAAGATTTGAAGAGAAAAGAAAATTTCTCTAAACTACAAAAAGATTAATTTAAAGTTCAGAAATGAATAAATGTGAATTATGATAACAACAACAACAACAACAACAACATATTAACAAAAGCAACAACATATTAACAAAAGCAACAACAATATAATAGTGATAATAATGAAAACTGTTTCAAATGTTGCCACAAGGCTAGCAATTTTAAAGAGAGAAAGTAAATGAATTATATTGACAGCCGACCACCCCCAAGCCCCACCCAGTGCTCCACTGGTCCTTATTTTATCGACCTTGAAAGAATGAAATGCAAAGTCAACCACGGCAGAATTTGAACCCAGAACATTAAGGATGGACGATATGCTGCTAAGCATTTTGTTTGATGGACTAAAAATTCTGCCAGCTCAGCACCTTAATAATAATAAGAAGAAGAAGAAGAATCATAATAATAATAATAATAATAATAATAATAATAATAATAATAATAATAATAATAATAATAATAATGATGATGATGATGATGATGATAATAATAATAAAAATTATGATAACCCTTTATAGGGACAAGAACTGAAATTTTAAGGGAGAGCAACAGTCGATTACATTGACCCCAAAATTATGCAAAGCAAAGGCAGCCTCAGTGGAGTTTGAACTCAGAACATAAAGACAAATCAACTGCCACTGAGCATTTTTCCCCCACTCTGCTAACGATTCTTCCAGCTCACCACCTTAATGATGATGATAATGATGATGATGATGATGATGATGATGATGGTGATGATGATGATGATGATGATGGTGGTGGTGGTGTGGTGGTGGTGGTGATGATAATGATGATGATGGTGGTGGTGATGATGATAAGGAAAATTGTTTCAAATTTTGTCGCAGGGTCAGCAATTTTAAAGAGAGAGGGTTGGTCAATTACATCAACCCCCAGTACTAAACTGGCACTTATTTTAGTGACCCCAAAAGCATGACAGACAAAGCTGGCCTCAATGGCATTTGAATTCAGAGGGTAAAAAGAGATGAAAGGCTGCTAAGCATTTTGTTTGATGGGTGAATTATTCCACTAGATCGCTGCCTTTGATAATAATGATAATAATAGTAGTTTCAAATTTCAGCACAAGACCAGCATTTAAGAGGGAGAAGGTGAGTCCCTTAATTCAACTGGTCCTTATTTTATTGGCCCCCAAAAGAATGAAAGACAAAGTCAGCCTCAGTGGAATTTGAACATAAAGTTGGATGAAATACCGCTAAGCATTTTACCCGGTGTGCTAATGATTATGCCAGCTCTTTGTCTTCATAATAATAATAATCCTTTTGACTATAGGCACAAGGCCTGACATTTTGGAGGAGGTGACTGGTCGATCACAGCGACCCCAGTGCTTCACTGGTACTTAATTGTTAGTGCCTGTGAAAGTCTGGCGCAGAAAGAGTACGAGCGTAGACATGACAAGATAGCCCCAAACCTCCACTGGCTACTATGTCGTAAGTATGGATATGAAGTAAAGGGTGCTTGGTACCTACATACAGCAGAAAAGGTAAGGGATGAAAAGGGGAAGACAAAAATTGTCTGGGACTTTGACTTCCAGACATACAAGATGTTAGAGCAGCGGAGGCCAGATGTAGTAACGTTTAGGAGGGACAAACAAGAGTGCCTAATAATTGATATGGCAGCGCCAGGAGATCAACATATCATCATGAAAGAAAGAGAGCAGCTTCATAAATATGGAGATCTAAGAATTGAGGTTGCTAAGATATGGCAGCTACGAGAGTCAAAGATTGTCCCTATTGTCATCAGAGCATTGGATTCAATACTGCCCAAACTGAAGAGACATCTGGAAACTTTAAAAATACCCTATAATCTAGGTGTATTGCAAAACTCGGCATTACTTGGAACTGCATGCATATTGCGTAAAGTAGTCTGTTTGAGGTCCATGTTGTGACTGAACAAACAGTACAAACCCCTCGGTAGACACAATATCTTCAATCAACAACCTCACGATATTGTATACTGTGCAACACATTAAATAATAATAATAATAATAATAATAATGATAATGATAATAATAATAATAATAATATAATAATAATAATAATAATGATAATAATAACAACAACAACAACAACAACAACAACAACAATAATAATAATAATAATAATAATAATAATAATAATAATAAAGATAATAATAATAGGAGCAGCAAAAGTCATAACAGCTAAGACTGAGGAATAAAAAATAAACATTAATAATATTTATGATAATAAATATTAACAATATTAATAATGAAAATAAGAGCACTCAGAAAGTGCAAACCTCTGCCAAGGCAACAGCAAAGTCTTCTCAATGATAAGCCAGAGATGATTTTTGAAATGAGAATATCTGAATAAACTCAACTGCTCTCACAAACTACTAAAAATTGTACCCGACCGCTCTCAAAAATTGAATGAAAAAAACACAAAAAAATAATCCAGAATCCTTGTCCAGTACCAGATCGATCCCAAAATCTAATCAGTTCATGCCAGTCATGAGGCCAAACATCCCTGAAAGTTTTATTTGAATCTACCCAGTGGTTCTTGAGATATCTTGTCCACAGACAAACAAACATACAATCAACAAAGATGGAGATAATAATAATAATAATAATAATAATAATAATAATAATAATAATAATAAATTCCCTGATGCAGTACCAGGAATTAGCTCTCATGGCTTCAGATCCTAACTGATTGGAAGTGTTATCATGTACATTGTTATGTCTTGGTATAAAAGATGGGCTACAGCAAATATTGTGCTCAATACCACAGATTTGCTTGCCAGATGTTTGACTTTTACCAGTTGAGCATGTCCCTTACTGGCTGACAATATGTGCATCTCTGATCATGAGCAGAAGTATTTGGGGAGCATCATAGCCATGTGTTGAGAGGGATTCTTGGGGTTTGAATAATTCACCTCTGGAAACTTGGGTGTTTCGTTCAACATCCTTAAACACCCTTATTCAGGGACCTTTTGAGTGAGATGGGTTACTCAACCAGAAAAAATTCTAACTGGGCCCCACCTGTAAGGTCATGTACTGTTTATCTTGATATGAGATCACCATGTCGCACACATATGGCTGTGATGCATGTGCCTGGTGTACCTGTATCAGACGGGTAGTCATGAGGGGTATACTGGGCTTCGTATTTTTGTACCACAGTGTCACTTTGATGGCATGCACTGCTCTCTCACTCAATAATATAATAACAACAATAACAACAACATTAATACTACTACTAATAATAATAATAATAATAATAATGATGATGATGATGGCGATAATAATAATAATAATAATAATAATAATAATGATGATGATGATAATAATAATAATGATAATGATGATAATAATGATAATAATAATAATAATAATAATAATAATAATAATAATAATAATAATAATAATCTGATGCAGTACCAGGCAGTGGCTCTCATGGCTTCTGATCTTAACTGATTGGAAGTGTTATCATGTACATTGTTTTGTCTTGGTATAAAAGATGGGCTACAGCAAATATTGTGCTCAATACCACAGATTTGCTTGCCAGATGTTTGACTTTAACCAGTTGAGCATGTCCCTTACTGGCTGACAATATGTGCATCTCTGATCATGAGCAGAAGTATTTGGGGAGCATCATAGCCATGTGTTGAGAGGGATTCTTTGGGGTTTGAATAATTCACCTCTGGAAACTTGGGTGTTTCGTTCAACATCCTTAAACAACCCTTATTCAGGGACCTTTTGAGCGAGATGGGTTACTCAACCAGAAAAAATTCTAACTGGGCCCCACCTGTAAGGTCATGTGCTGTTTATCTTGATATGAGATCACCATGTCGCACACATATGGCTGTGATGCATGTGCCTGGTGTACCTGTATCAGACGGGTAGTCATGAGGGGTATACTGGGCTTCGTATTTTTGTACCACAGTGTCACTTTGATGGCATGCACTGCTCTCTCACTCAATAATATAATAACAACAATAACAACAACATTAATACTAATAATAATAATAATAATAATAATGATGATGATGATGGCGATAATAATAATGATAATGATGATAATAATGATAATAATAATAATAATAATAATAATAATAATAATAATATAATAATAATAATAGGAATGTAATTGCAATGAAGTTAATAAATCAGAAAAATGAAAGCAAAGAAGCCGAAGGAAGGTGAGAATGATATTTGGTTCTTTGATATCAGGTGTGTGTGTTTTCTTTTTGTTTTGTTTTTTTGTTTTTGTTGTTTTCGTTTATTCTTCTGCAATTGAGATATTTCCTTTGACAATAGTTTCAATGAAATGAAGAGCTTCACCTCCAATGTAAAGAAATTATTAATTCAATATTCATCTGTTGGCAATTGTATGATGCACTTGTTGGTGCTATTTTGTTAAGTTTGATTTCATAGGTGTACGTAGAGGAAGGTGTGACAGAGTGATGAGGAGCTTGCTTGTCAGCCATATGGTTCTGGGTTCAATCCCACTGCACAGCACCTTAGGCAAGTTTCTCCTACTAAGCCTCAGGATGATCAAAGCTTTGTGAGTTAATTTGGTGGTTGGAAACTGAAAGAAGCCTGCCTTATGTGTGTGTGTGTATGTGTGTGTGTGTGTGTGTCCCTCATCACTGCCTGGCAAATGGCACTGGTTTGTTTATATCCTTTAACATAGTGGTTTAGCAAAAAGAGACTGATAGAATAAGTTCTGGAGTCAATCCACCCAACTAAAATATCTTTTTAGCCACTGCCCCAGTATACCCACAATCAAATGACTGAGACAGGTGACAGATAAAATTAATTTAAAATAGAATTAAATAAAACAAATTTCAAATGTTTTATTTGCATACCACTTTTGTCATTTACTTCCTCTCCTCCTCTTCGTCTTCCCATAATTCTATGATGAGTGTGAGTATAGTATTCCTCTACTCATTACCTGCCACCAAGCCTATTGTTCACTTTATATTATCTCCCTCTGTATTTCTCCTTTATTCTTTCCTTCCCTCCCCACTCCATCTATTTGATGTAAATATAACTGGAGAGATCAACCAACCAACTAACATTTATATTTGCCTATAAAATGAAGAAGGTGAACGTTGATACGCATTGGATTTTTATGTAAAAAGGGTCTAAATGGGGCTGGAAGGGGATTAAAATTTACAGGAGGGGTAACTTGAGGTGAGAAATTGATTGGGAGACGTTTTGGGATGCTACAGTGGTTGCTTTGGTGTGTAAGCAAGGATTTTATTGATTTTGGGGACTACATTGGGCGACTTTTGCCTGATTTCAATCAAATTTTCAACACGATAAAGTGGAAGTGGATTTCTAATTTAAGCAAAGAAAATGGGTTCAAAATTTTGAAAATTAAGGCAAGATTTTTGAAGTTGAAAATATTTCTCATTTTTACATATTTTTGCCTTTTATTTTTTATTGTTTATGGTTTTCATTTTTTCTGAAGGAAATTTACAGCTGCATGAAGCCCGTGTTTAGAGCTTTCATTTGCATGGTCAATCATTGAAAAATTCCCAAAATAAGTACTAAATTTAACAAAGAAATCCTTTTTTTTCCTTACTTTTAATCGCTCAAATAGTGGCACGTACAAAAGGCAAGTGTGCATTCCGTTGTCATTGCCTGATATTTATGATTGATCTTTCCAAATATTTTCTTTCTCAACTTACTCAAGATCTTTTGTTTTTTTATAAATGGGAAAGAGATAGACAGAAAAAGATAGAGAGTAAGAGAAACCAAGGGAGAGTCTGACAGAAAGGAAGAGTAAGAGAGTGGGAAAGTGAGAGAGTAAGGAGAGAGAAACAAAGAGGGAGAATGTGGGGATAAGAAACAGAAAGGAAGCAACAGAAAGTATAAACCACACTCTCACCCACGTGTAGAGCGGGTCACCTTAAGCTAGTTTATTATAAAATAGAGAAGAGTGTTATCCGTTATATGGTAAGTAATCTCTTTTCTACTCTAGACACAAGGCTCCATTTTTTTTTTGTGGGAGGGGGCCAGTTGATTAGATCAACCACAGTATGCAACTGGTACTTAATTTATCAACCCTGAAAGAATTAAAGGCAAAGTCAACCTTGGCAGAATTTGAACTCAGAACGTAAAGACAAACGAAATACCACTAAGCATTTCACCCAGTGTGCAATCATTTCTGCCAGCTCACCAAAGCATTTCACCCGGTGTGCTAACGTTTCTGCCGGCCCCTTGCCTTATATGACAGGTAACTCTGAAAGTACATTTTTGCCACCCAGAGTAATATCAGCGAATATGGCAAACATACAATAATTCTAAATTAACTTTTACTAAATTTATTTGTGCTTATGAAAGATTATAAAAGAGATATTAATTGCCTAAAAAAGAAATATTTATTTGTTACCTGAAAATTAGTTAAAACAATTTTCTCACTTGTATATTTACAATAAATTATAGATTGTTATTTTGCTAAATTTATCCGCATAATTGCAAACTACTTCATTGAAAACCTATCTCTGCAAAATTTCATTTTTAAAAAAGGGTATTTTTCAAAAATTTATGACACTTATTTGATACATTTCAATATTCACTCTCGCTCTCTCTTTTTCTCTCTCTCTTTCTATCTATGTCTCTCCCTCTCATTTTCCCTCTCCTTCTCTCTCTCTATATATATATCTGTCTATCTCTCTCCTTCTCCTCTATCTCTGTGTCTATCTGTTTATCTATCTACCTATCTCTCTCCCTCTCCATCTATCTATTTATCTATTTCTCCCTCTCTATCTATCTATCTATCTATCCGCCTATCTATTTCTCCCCTTTTCTCTCTCCTCTTTCTCTTTCTCCTCTCTATCTATGTATGTCTTCCCCTCTCCTCTTCCTCCTCTCTCTCTCTCGCTGTCTATCTAGTTATTTATCTGTCTATCTCTCTCCCTGTCCTCTCTCTCTATTTATCTCTCTATCTATCTCTCCCTCTCCTTTTCTCTTTCTCCCTTCTCTCTCTGTATCTATCTATCTTTCCATCTCTCCCTCTCCTTCTCCATCTATCTATCTCTCCCTCTCCTTCTCCATCTATCTATCTCTCCTTCTCCCTCTATCTATCTATCCCTCTCCATCTCCATCTATCTCTCCCTCTCCTTTTCTTTCTCTTTCCTAATTCTTTATCTCCTTCTCTCTCACTCTCCCTTTCTCTCTGCATCTATCTACCTAACTCTGAAATGTAAATCATAACTTAAGAACTAACCCGACCAATACCCTGCGTTTCCATTGGATATTCTTGAATAAAGATTATTCAAGTTGTTGGGTAACATTTTTGTTTATGCATGTATGTCTTTGTATAAACATCTGTCATTATGTCTTGGTTATTTAAGTTCTTCTCATATTGAAGTAACTGGTTTCTAATAAAAAATCAAACCTGCATTGAAACGGTTTAGATTTTAAGAATTATAAATAGTTACACATTGAAAGATGCAGGAATATTTTATTAACCAAGGCTGTGAAGATTTTAGAGCATTTATAAATAGAATGTCTTACAGCTGTTTCCAGGATATTTATTATATCTCTTCATCAGAGACAGTGTGAGAAAATGGTTAAGCAATAGTTAAAGATACGATATGAAAAAGAGAGTGAAGTGGAGGAATGAAAATAGATGTGAGATATGCAGGGATATTGCATTTGTGAGTAAAATGCAATAGTATTTAAAATTGGTCATTCCAAGTATAGAGTTTGTATACAGTCAAACTTTGGCTCTTACTGACACCATTACCTCTTATAACCTTTATATAACCTCTCTCTCTCTCTCTCTCTATATATATATATATATATACACACATATATATATATATAAAATATGAATTAAAATATTCTCTTATTCATATTTTATATATTTATACTGTGAAATTTGATTTAATACTAAATTGAATTTTTCCCTGTAAGTTTGGAGTTATACTCCCTAATATTATTATTATATATATATATATGTGTGTGTGTGTGTGTGTGTGTGTGTGTGTGTGTGTACAAGGTGTGGTAAATAAACTGTTATCTAAATTACACAAAAATGAAAATAACACTGACATCTCATTTTAACAGATATATTTACAAAAATTACATAAAAATATCTTGAAATACTAAAGAGTAAATTTATTTAATAAAATTGCCATTGACTTCAACCACGGCCTCCAGACGACTTTGGAATCTCCTGCAACTCTTGGATGTTCTCCTTGTTTAAGTTGGTGAATGCTGTTATAACCCTTGCCTTCAGTTCATCTTTGATGTTACAAGGAGTTTTGCTGGTCTCTCGCTCAACTGCACCCCACACATAATAATTAAGGGGGTTGCAGTCTGGGGAGTTAGGTGGTCAGATGGTATGGATGATGTGTTTGACAGCCATGACTGGGTTCTCCTGCTTGTGTGCCATGGTGCAGAGTCCTGTTGCCAGATATAGGGTCTTCCAACAGCCAACATCTTGACCCAGGGACTTGATGTAAGCCTCTGTGTTGAGTATGAGGCCGTGCAGGAAAATGAATGGAGGCATAACGTTGCCATCACTAGTGATCACTCCAAACAGCATGATGTTGACTGGATGTTTGATTTTATCACTCTTGGTATATGTTCACATTGAAGCTTCTGGTGCTTCGTATTGGAGCTTCAGGTGTGAATGCCAAATTTCTGACACAGTGAATTGTGTCATGGTGCCGTTTTTCTCCAAGACGGTGCCCACCTGACCCTACTATACTGTGTAGTCGACAAAATCAGTAACAAACAATGTGCATGCATGAAATTAAAAGTAATAAAATGGCAACAATTCACCTATTGCATCTTGTATGTATGTATCTATCTATGTATATACGTATGTTGTGTATGTATATATATATATATATATATATATATATATTATTCATATTATATCTATATATATAAAAATATATATGTATTTATGTGTGTATGTATGTATATGATTATGCTCATGCATGTGTTAGCAATTCCTTGAAGGTGATGCCACAACATGGATCCAGTTGAATGACTGGAATCCGTAAATGAAGAAGAAAAATGAAGAAAAATGGTAAAGCATGCAAACATTATGACTGGTTTGGCTTCTTATTGGAATACATAAGACGAAGTTGTAACTTATTACATGATAATACAAATTTGGCAATAATCATAAAAGCAACGATGTTGGTGGTGGGGGTGGGGTGGGGTGGGGGTAATGATGATGATGATGGTGGTGGTGGTGGTGGTGATGGTGATGGTGATGGTGGTAATGGTAGTGGTGGTGGTGTTGGTGTTGGTGGTGGTGGTGGTGATGGTGATGATGATGATGAGGATAACAAAAGTAATGATAATAATGATAAAAATGATAATGGTGACAATAATAATAATTATTATTATTATCATTATCATTATCATTATCATTATTATTATTATTATTATTATTATTGTTATTATTATTATTATTTCTTTTGCTTTCTCCCAATGAATCCAGCATTCTTCCTTGAACACTTCATGCAAACTTCCATATCATTGTCTGCAGAAGAAATTAATGAATGGTTGGCATATGTATGCCAAGAATTTTTCCATCCGAACCCGCCCCCGCCCCACCACACCCCACCTGCACTACGGCCACCATGTTCTGTGACAAATAACAGTTGACCAAGCAGAAACTGGGTGGCATCGAATATATGCATTGTTTGGTAAATTTTTCAAGCCTCAACAAACAGAATTTGCAGACTAATATTTGACCAATCTACATTGAACCAATATGATCAAAACGAAGAAATGAAATTCTGAAGAAAATGGTAAACAGAAAAACGAAGGCCGAAGAAGAATTGGCCGTAAGAGAATGTGTCAATTTGATAGCAGACGACAGAAAGAGGTAAAACGCACAGCAGGAATGTTCAAGGCATCATGAGGATTGATTGGAATGGAAACGAATGTATTTGACATGGTTACAGATTGGTTTTAATGAGAAGTTTGAAAATCACTGATGTGTGATGGGAATGGAGGTATTCTATAATTCTGCTATGTCCTTGTTAATGTGGAAACATACATAATTATGGTCAGTCTGGAATCAGTTTGTAACCTGACAAGAATTCTGATTCAAGTTTTCTAACACTTCTCTAATTCTCTCTCTCTCTCTCTCTCTCTTCTCTCTCTCTCTCTGTTTCTCTGTTTCTCTGTCTCTATCTGTCTGTCTGTCTCTCTCTCTCTCTCTCTCTCTCTGCCATTCCTTTTTTTTTTGCTTCGGTTTCCATTCTGATATTTGTAATCAATAAAAGATATATGCTCCAACATTCTTTTGCTAAAATCTTTATAATTATTTAATTATCTTTAATGATCCGTTATGATGTATCATAAAACCATGATTTTTTGTTTTCTTATGATTAATCAGTGGAAGGATGGCAACATTCGTGTCTTTAGAGTCTCAAAAACTACTTACAGGAAAAGAGAAGGTGAAACTCAGATCCAAGACTCGACTTTAGTACAAGCAACAAAAGAGAATCTCCTGAAGACTCAAGAACCAGGTGACTCATTTCAGATGAAAGGTAAGAATTGTAATTAGCAGCCACAATTTAATGAGTTACAGCTGTAATCTCATTGTCATAAACATCCTGGATTAAAGCTAAGAAGATGCCTGCATATAGAATGGAACAGACTTTGGATTATCTGCTTATAGATTATGAGAACAGATTTACATTGCTTTAATCAAAAAGGAAGGAAGTATCTTTGGTCCTTTTCAGGGCCTCCAAGACTGGTCAAAAGAATGAGAAGATCATCATCATCATCAATGTCATTTAACGTCCACTTTCCATGCTGGCATGGGTTGGACGGTTTGACTGAGGACTGGCAAGTCAGAAGGCTGTACCAGGCTCAATCTAATCTGGCAGTTTCTACAGCTTGATGCCCTTCCTAATGCCAACCACTCTGAGAGTGTAGAGGGTGCTTTTATGTGCCAACAGCATGAGGGCCTGTCAGGCAGTTCTGGCAATAACCATGCTCAAAAGGTTGCTTTTTATGTGCTACCTGCATGGGAGCCAGTCTGGCAGCACAAGTGAACACTGTTAAAGATAGCCAAGGTGCCAGTTGGTGGTGCTAAACTGGGGTGGGGAGTACTTTTGAAGGTACCCAGGTGGTGGGGCTAAGCCATATGATGGAGTAGGTCTAAAAACCAAATATCGCTGAGATTTGAACTTGGAACCTCAGTAAACAAAGAACCAAAACGAATACCTAATGCTTGGATAGGAGCTGGAGCCAATGACAATTAAAATAAATACACACTAAAGTCTAATTGAACAAATGAAAGCCCGACCCAAGTGGGTTTTACCAGCATTTTAAATCTGAAATTCGTTCAGAAAAACACTTTATATATTTGCAAGGAGATTTGCTTACAGAATATTTCATGTGTGTGTGTGTGTGTGTGTCTGTGTCTGTGTGTGTGTGAGAGAATGTGAGGGTGTATGTGTGTAAGTGCATATCTGTGAGTGCATGTGTGCCTGTGTGTGTAGAGGTATGAGTCCACACGTGTGTGATCATGTGTATGAGTGTGAGCGTGTGTGTGTGAGTGCATGTGTGTGAGTGCATGTGTGTGAGTGTGTGAGAGTGAATGTGTGTGCGTGAGTGTGTGTGGGTGTGCATGTATGTGTGTGTGAGTGAGTGTGCATGTGCTTGTGTGTGCATGTGTGTGTGTGTGCATGCATCTGTGTGTGTACGTGTGTGAGTGTGTGTGTGTGTGTGTGTACGTGTTTGTTTGTTTCTGAGTCTGTGCTGGTCACATGTGATGAAGAAATCATAAAAAACTTAGGTAAAGCAATATTAATAACGAGACACTAATAACACAGATGCTTTTTTTTCCCTTATAAAAACTCTGTTTCTTGATCTCATCCGAAGATCTCTGGCTGCTTCTAAACTTAGTCTAATGATTATAGAATCGAACAATGGTCAATTATAGAACCATAAGAAGAAAACATATAATGCATACCACCACATCACATTGTATGGGGTCATCTTTACTTTGTGTGGTTACAAATTAGTGTTATGAAGACATTTGCATAGATACACACACACACACACAACACACACATACAACACACACACACAACACGCACATACACACACACAACACACATACAACACACACACATACAACATGCATACACACACACACACAACACACACACACAACACACACACACGTACAAAACACACACATACAATACACACATACAACACACACTCACATATATTGTTTTGGTAGTTTTATGTTTATTTCTGTTTACCACTATCTGGTGTTTTGTTGTAAGTATCTTTTGCTGCGTGTGTGTGTGTATGAAAAGATATTTATATCAAAGCATGTATATTTGTATATGTAATGTATATCATTGTAGATTTATAAACAGTTCTAATCTGGTTGTGTCTCAGTAGATGGAAAAAAAGTGGACCCAAATTGATTTTCAAATCTTATCGGCTTTTCATCAGAGGCATCTACATCAATTTGACCATTCCCAGGGAAACAAGCGGCCAATCTCTTTATATACTCAACAATTACAGTCCCTACGAAAAACGGGAGTTATTAATCTTTAATGGTTAATGCCTTATTTAACATCAATGGGTCTGTCCTCAGAGTATCAAGATATGATACTTGCCAGCCTCGCCTGGCACGTAAAAAGCACCCACTACACTCACGGAGTGGTTGGCGTTAGGAAGGGCATCCAGCTGTAGAAACACTGCCAGATCAGACTGGAGCCTGGTGCAGCCTTCTGGCTTCCCAGATCCCTGGTCGAACCGTCCAACCCGTGCTAGCATGGAGAACGGACGTTAAACGATGATGATGATGATGATGATGATACAAGGGGGTACCGAAAAGTTCCTGGCTTTGGCTAAAAGAAAATACAGGAGGATCAATTAATTATGATTTTATTCAACCTGTTCCCCTCTCAGATTCACTCTTATTGCAGTGGCCTTTCAGTTTTTCAAAGCTCTGTAAAAGGAACTCAGAAGATTGAGCCTCCAACCAGGCCCTTTGTGATATCTTTAAAGCCAGGAATTTTTCAGCACCCACTTCTATAAGTAATTTATGTAACAGATATATATAGAGAGGCGCAGGAGTGACTGTGTTGTAAGTAGCTTGCTTACCAACCACATGGTTCCGGGTTCAGTCTCACTGTGTGACACCCTGGACACGTGTCTTCTACTATAGCCTCAGGCTGACTAAAGCTTTGTGAGTGGATTTGGTAGACGAAAACTGATAGATATGTATATGTATATATATATATATATATATGTGTATTTATGTGTCTGTGTTTGTCCCCACAACATCACTTGACAACCGATGCCGGTGTGTTTACGTCCCCATCACTTAGCGGTTTGGCAAAAGAGTCTGATAGAATAAGTACTAGGCTTACAAAGAATAAGTCTTGGGGTCGATTTGCTTGACTAAAGGCGGTGCTCCAGCATGGCCGCAGTCAAATGACTGAAACAAGTAAAAGAGTATATAAATAGGGCAAATATAGGACTTTATTCTAATTATGTGTAAATATATATATTTTTCACTCCACAAACGTATTTGCTACAGAATTAATCATCATCACTTAATGTCTGCTTTCCATGCTGGCATGGGTTGGGAGGTTAGACTGGGGTCTGGGAAGCCAGAAGGCTGCACCAAGCTCCAGTCTGATCTGGCAGTGTTTCTACAGCTGGATGCCCCTCATAATGCCAACCACTCCAAGAGTGTAAGCAGGTACTTTTTTAAGTGCAACCGGCACAGGGGCCAGAGGGGGCTGCTATCAACCACAATCGGATGGTCCTTTTTATGTGCCACCAACACGGAAGCCAGTCAAGGTGGCGCTGGCATCAGCCACATTTGGGTGGTGCTTTTTACATGCCACCAGCATGGGGATAGATAGATAGATAGATAGATAGATAGATAGGTAGGTAGGTAGGTAGGTAGGTAGGTAGGTAGGTAGGTAGGTAAGGTAGGTAGGTAGGTAAATAGGTAGATAGATAGTTAGACACATACATACACACATACATGCATACATACATGCATATATGCAAACATATATGTGTGTGTGCATATATATGATACACACACATGCACATGCACACACACACACACACACATGCCTGCATATATACATATATGATATCATACACATCTACATATGCACAGAAACGATATACACACACACTTATACATGTATATATATTTAAATACACATATATGATATGCATACACATATACACATATAGGATACAGACACACACACACATGCATACATATGATTTACATACATACACACATATACCATATTTCTTCATGGTAACACCTAATTCGCTCCCATAAAAATATTTTGTTTATTGATTTCTTACATAAAATAAAATAAAAGTTAATTTTTATCACATAGGGGATTAGAGCTGATTGAACTCAATAATCTAATAATCTGCAGCCCTTATTTTATCACACTTGGGATATAAATGGAGACCTTCTAATAAGATTGGAGGATTGGGACCAGACACAGTCAAATAGTATGGGCCATACCATTTTTTAAAGTGCAATATGAATATCATTAAACTTGTTCATTTACTTAAAGCAATTTCATATAGGTGGTTCTAGGTTCAGTCCCACTACACAGCACCTTGAACAAGTGTCTTCCACTATAGCCTTGTCTCAACCAAAGCCTTATGAGCTGGACTTGGTTGGTAAAAACTGAAAAGAGCCTGTTGGTGTGTATAGCAACATGACCATCATCATTCAACGTTTGTTTTCCATGCTAACATGGGTTGGACAGTTTGACATGGGCTGGTAAAGTGAGGGGACCCGTCAGGCTCCTTTGTTTTAATGTGGTTTCTACAGCTGAATGCTCTTCCTAATGCCAGCCACTTCACAGAATGTACTGGGTGCTTTTTACGTGGCACTAACACCAATATGTATATGTATATATATATATATGAGTGTGCGTGCACACATGTGTGTGTGTCTGTGTGTCCAAGTTTGTCCCCTCCCACCATTTGACAACCGGAATTGGTGTGTTTACACCCTCATAATTTAGCAGCTCAGTAAAAGAGCTCAACAGAATAAGTGCCAGGCTTTGAAAAATTAAGTCCCGGGATCCATTCATTCAACTAAGAATTTTTCAAGGTGGTGCCCCAGCATGGCCACAGTCTAATGATTGAAGCAAGTAAAAGATACAAATAGAAATGCTAATCACTGATGCTTGTGGTCTTTTACAGATTCCATAAATGCAAGGCAAATCCATCAAACATTTCGTCTAGAACCAAACATATTTGGTTGTGTCTGGGGAGAGCCATTTTCCTTTTGTGCCTTATAATTTAACACACTCACCAGTAAAATTTCCACTTATTTCTTATTGAAATAATGACTCTCCCCAGACAGAACAGAATATGCTTCAACACACGCATTCACATAAAGAATCTTGCAAACCAAATCCAAAAACTAAACATATTTGGTTGTGTTAATATCACTAACCTTAGTGACTTTTTTCTGGCATTTTCTTTCATTGATTCCACTTACCTTGTTTACCTTGGATAGTTTTCAAGAACAAATACTGGAAAGTAATTTCGTTTTTTTTTTCTCCAATGTTCTAATGATTTAGTTAACTCTAATAATAACAATAATAACTCTAATAATAACCTAGTAATGAGAATGGTAATAATACTGAATCCATATTCCCTCAGAAAATATGTGTTACATGTTGGCTCTTATTAAATTTCTCTCTTTTATTTACAAATTTGAAAGGTAACTCTGCAACATGTTTAAACCAGACATTAGCAACATGTGCGTAAGCTATAAGCATTCCTGTTTATATCTTGTTGTATCTCAGGAGGGTCATTAACATCATCATCATCATCATCATCATCATCATCATCATCATCATCATCATCGTCGTCGTCGTCGTTGTCATCATCATCATCATCATCATCATTTAACATCCGCTTTCCATGCTGGGATGGGTTAGATGGTTTAACTGAAAACCGTAAGCCAGTGGGGCTGCACCAGGATCCAATCTTATTTATCAAAGTTTCTATGACTGGAAGCCCTTCCTAATGCCAACCACTCCAAGAGTGTTGTAGATGGTTTTTACCTGCCACCAGCATTCACTTGACATTGGCATCAGCTACAACTGCGGACCCTCTTATCTTGACAGGTCAACACAAGCACAGTATATCGCCTGTCACTGCCTCCATGAGGCCCAACACTCAAATGATGCTTTTTACTTGCCACTGGTACATGTGCCACTCAGACGGCACTGGCATCAGCCACAAAATATGCACATGCACTGGGTCAATAACACTTCTTTATTTTATTATCCTGAGTTGAATAAATCGTGTCCTTGAGCAAGACACTCTATTTCCCATTGCTTGAGCCCACTCAACTGGCAAAAATGAGTTGTGCCTGTATTTTAAAGGGTCACCATTGTCACATTCTGTGTCACACTGAATCTCTCAGAGAGAACTTCATTAAAGGTATGCTTGTCTGTTAAAGGCGGCGAGCTGGCAGAAGCATTAGCATGCCAGGCGAAATGTGTAGCCATATTTCGTTTGCCGTTACGTTCTGAGTTCAAATTCCGCCGAGGTCGACTTTGCCTTTCCTCCTTTCGGGGTCAATAAATTAAGTACCAGTTACGCGCTGGGATCGATATAATCGACTTAATCAGTCTGTCTGTCCTTGTTTGTCCTCTCTGTGTTTAGCCCCTTGTGGGTAGTAAAGAAACAGGTATGCTTGTCTGTTGAGTACTCAGGCACTTGCATATTAATTTCAAGAGCAGGTTGTTCTGTTGATAGAATAGAATCGACTGGAACCCTTGTCATCATAACCAATGAAGTGTCAGAGGGAGAAAGAGAGTGAGAGAGGGTGAGAGACAGACAGACAGGCATACAATTAAAAATTGTAACACAAAATTATAATGATAAAAGGGACACACACCCTCTTTTGCTATGGCTGCCTGGGGTCCAAGGTATGTGATTCAAATCCCATAACACTTTCTCTCAAACTGGTGTTTGTAACAATTGATGATTAATGTAACTTTAGTCTCAAACTTTTAGTAGTTCATTAATTCCTTCAATCGTAATTATAATGATATATAGGATAATATCATAAAGGTATCCACGTTAATGTTTAATTTACACCCTCGTTTAGCTAATTACTTAAGTCTGTTCATTACGTTCTTTCATTATAGTCTCTTCATAACAGAGACATGGGCAGATAATTTCCTTGGTGGTAATAAGACAGTCATTACTGAAAATTAATTTAAATAATGCAAGATTCCAAATATTTGGTAAATAATTATTCTAAGACATGGAAGAAGCAGAATAGTTATGAATATTGAAATTAGTATTGGAATTAAAGAGTCAAAGACCAAAGTAAGCATGCAATTATCTAAAGATTAGGGCCCCATTTTAAACTGAATAGAATGTTTGATTATAAAAGAGCCATGCTTTGGAATTGAACCCAGAGCCAAAATATATATTTCTTCATTGCCCACAAGGGGCTAAACATAGAGGGGACAAACAAAGACAGATAAAGGGATTAAGGAGTGGCATAGGTGCAGGTGTGGCTGTGTGGTAAGTAGCTTGCTAACCGACCACATGGTTCCGGGTTCAGTCCCACTGTGTGGCATCTTGGGCAAGTGTCTTCTGCTATAGCCCTGGGCCGACCAATGCCTTGTGAGTGGATTTGGTAGACGGAAACTGAAAGAAGCCTGTCATATATATGTATATATACGTATATATGTGTATGTGTGTGTGTTTGTGTGTGTGTGTTTGTCCCCCTAGCATTGCTTGACAACCGATGCTG
>NC_043005.1:84838979-84861479 GCF_006345805.1 Octopus sinensis | reverse complement strand
ACACATACATACATATATACAAAAGGCTTCTTTCAGTTTCTGTCTGCCAAATCCACTGACAAGGCTTTGGTCGGCCTGAGGCTATAGTAGAAGACACTTGCCCAAGGTGTCACACAGTGGGACTGAACCCGGTACCATGTGGTTGATAAGCAAGCTACTTACCACACAGCCATGCCTGCACCTATATTTACTACATAAATATAAAACACATACACATTTAGATACATCCACACATCCACACACCCATGGAAGATCAATACCATCAATTCTGTTAAATATTGGACCAAAGGGACAAAACAAATAGAAGACTCTATTTGTTTTCTATTTTATATTTCTATTGGTTGTGATTCATAGAAATATGTAAATGATATTTTTACAGGTGTTTCTTCAGGACAATTAAAGCTAAACATTAAATCTAAAATGTCTATTATTTACATTATTTACATTTGACGGGCATAAGGCGTAGCTGTTAAGGGCATGGGCTACTAACCCCAAGATTCTGAGTTCAAGTCCAAGCAGTTACCTGAATAATTATAATAATAATAACATTGAAAAATACCTTAGGAATGAGAACCCAGGTTCAAAGTTTTCCCAAGACACCTGATGAAGGCTGGAGGGTTTATCAGCCGAAACATTGTGTTAACAACAAACAAGATGAGGACAAATATCTGTCAATTGTAAATAATGTAAATAAGATAATGATGATGATGATGATGATGATGATGATGATGATGATGATGATGATGATAATAATAATAATAATAATAATAATAATAATAATAATAATAATAATAATAATAGCATTGAAAAATACCTTCGGAATGAGAACCCAGGTTTAAAATTTTCCCCAAGACACCTGATGAAGGCTGGAGGATATATCAGATGAAACATTGTATTAACAACAAAGAAGATGAGGACAAATAAATGACAAATGTAAATAATGTAAATAATGTAAATAATGTAAATAATTCCTCATCTCTTAAATATAAAACTGTAAAATGTCTATATTTGAAACAAAGGTAGCATATAATTAAATGTGTAAGAAGAATGTCATGGTTTTGAGCCAATTAGGCAATTATATATCTCGTTATCTCTTTATACACTGAGCACTTGCTTAATTACGGTATTTCTAATTACTACTATGCTAAGTTTACAAATCTAATCTTGTGAATATATTTAAGTTATGATGAAGGTGAACAGGATGAAGAAAGTTAATGTTTACCAATAAGGAGATGAGATAAGAATCTTTTAGAGAATTAATAAATTATGTAAAACATTTGGGGTTAGGAAGGGCAAGAAGCTGGAGAATGCCATTCCGAAACTGGTCTTGTCAAGCTGTCCTACTCCAAGCCAGCAAGGACAACAGATTTTATATGAAGATGATGATGATGATGATGATGATGGCAGTGATGATGGCGATGATGATGATGATGATGATGATGATGATGATGATGATGATGATGATGATGATGATGATGATGATGATGATGATGATGATGATGATGATGATGATGACGACGACGACGATGATGATGATGATGACGAAGAAGATGAAGATGATTATGATGACGAAGAAGATGATGATGATGATGACAACGATGATGATGATGAAAACGATGATGATGATGACAATAATGATGACAACGGTAATAATGATGATGATGATGATAATGGTGATGATGATGTTGATGATGTTTGTTTTAAATTTTGGTTTGGCTTAGGTTCGGTCTTTTTCCTGGTAGGAATTATGTGGATAGCAGGTCACTGCTTGGAACCTTAGGTATCCACAAGTTTCCAGCAGTCTTTCAAGTGCTTAAAACACACCTGATAATACTAGCTGTCCCCAAGAGACAAAACTTTCTGTAGGAGCTTTACTGATTATTATTATTATTATTATTTAGTGAGAGAGCAGTGCATGCCATCAAAGTGACACTGGGATACAAATATACGAAGCCCAGTATACCCATCATGACTACCTGTCTGATTAGGGTACACAAGGCACATGCATCACAAACGTATGAGCATGACATGGTGATCTCATATCAAGATAAACAACACATGACCTTGCAGGTGGGGCCCTGTTTGAATTTTCTTCAGGTCGAGTAACCCATCCCACTCGAAAGGTTCCTGAATAACGGTTGTTTAAGGATGTTTCCAGAGGTGAATTATTCAAGCCCCAAAGAATCTCTCTCAACACATGGTTATGACGCTCCCCCACTACTTCTGCTCATGATCAGAGATGCACATATTGTCAGCCACCAAGGGACATGCTCAACTGGTTAAGGCCAAACAACTGACAAGCAAATGTGTGGTATTGAGCAGAATAATTGCTGTAGCCCATCTTTTATACCAAGACAAAACAATGTACATGATAACACTCCCAATAAGTTAAGATCAAAAGCCAAGTGAGCCACTACATCCAGGCATTTATTATTATTGTTGTTGTTGTTGTTGTTGTTGAGTGAGAGGGAAGTGTATGACATCACAGTAACACTGGGGTAAAATATACAAAGCCCAATATACCCATCGTGATTACCCATCTGATAAGGCTACACCAATCACATGCATCACAACCATATATGTGTGACATGGTGATCTCATATCAAGATAAACAGCACATGACCTTGCAGGTGGGGTCCAGTTAGAATTTTCTACAGCTTGAGTAGCCTTTTCTGCTCAAAAGATCCCTGTGTAAGGGTTGTTGTTGTTATTATTATTGTCATTATTATTATTATTATTATTATTATTATTATTGAGTGAGAGAGCAGTTCATGCCATCAAAGTGACACTGGGGTAAAATATACGAAGCCCAATATACCCATCATGACTACCCGTCTGATAAGGGTACACCAGGCACATGCATCACAACCATATGTGTGCGACATGGTGATCTCATATCAAGATAAACAGCACATGACCTTGCAGGTGGGGCCCAGTTAGAAATTTCTTCAGGTTGAGTAGCCCATCCCACTCAAAAAATCCCTGAATAAGGGTTGTTTAAGGATGTTGAACGAACCACCCATGTTTCCAGAGGTGAATTATTCAAACCCCAAAGAATCCCTCTCAACACATGGCTATGATGCTCCCCCACTACTTCTACTCGTGATCAGAGATGCACATTTCGTCAGCCACTAAGGGACATGCTCAACTGGTTAAGGTCAAACAACTGACAAGCAAATCTGTGGTTTTGAGCAGAATATTTGCTGTAGCCCATCTTTTATAGCAAGACAAAACAATGTATCTGATAACACTTCCAATCAGTTAAGATCAGAAGCCATGAGAGCCACTGCTTGGTACTGCATCAGGGCAATTATTATTATCATTATTATTATCATTATTATTATTATTATTTATTATTATTATTATTATTATTATTATTATTATTATTATTATTATTATCATTATTATTATTATTATCATTATTATTATTATTATTTCTGTGACTGTTATGCTAGAAACTATTGCTTTAAGTCCAACATGAAATTTACTTCTAGTTTTTCAAAAGCAAGCGTTGTATTTTTGGACACAAAAGTCAAGTTTTCTGGAGGCAGAATAGTAACAGAGTTATTTTGCAAGCCCACATCATCTCATATTTATCTCCACCGCTGCTCCAATCATCCACATCATCTTATTCGGTCAAATCCGAAATCCCAATTTTTGACGATAAAATGAATTTGTACTGACATAGAGGGTTACTGGAAATATGCAAGTGCTTTTGTATATCGTTATGTCAAACACGGTTAAAGTGAATCATGATTAAAGGAAATAGCAAATGAAATTGCTAAGATTAGCAACGATAGTCAAACCTATATGCATAATTTTAGCAAATACAATAGCAAATACAATAGCAAAATCAAACCAAATCAAAATCGATGAACATCAATGGAATTTGTATCTTTGGGGTGCCGGTGGCACATAAGAAAACCATCCGAACATGACCGTAGCCAGTACCGCATCGACTGGCCTCCATGCTGTGGGCACGTAACAAACACCATCCGATCGTGGCCGTTCACCAGCCTCGTCTGGCACCTGTGTCGGTGGCACATAAAAAACATCATCCAAGTGTGGCCGTTCGCCAGCCTGGTCTGGCACTTGTGTCGGTGGCACATAAAAAACACCATCCGAGCGTGGCCATTCACCAGCCTGGTCTGGCACCTGTGTCAGTGGCACATAAAATCACCCACTACACTCTCGGAGTGGTTGGCGTTAGGAAGGGCATCCAGCTGTAGAAACACTGCCAAATCTGACTGGCCTGGTGCAGCCTTCGGGCTTCCCAGACCCCAGTTGAACCGTCCAACCCATGCTAGCATGGAAAGCGGATGTTAAACGATGATGATGATGAATAGATGACAGAATTCCTTTAGTGATTAATTGGCACCGAAATTTCGCTGGCATTTCAGAAGTATTGCATGAAAGTTACCAGCATGTGGAAAAAAAATATCCTTGTTTCAAACTGATATTTCCTCAGTCACCTATTATTGTCTTTAGACAGAATAAGAATATAAGAGAATTATTGACCTCTATATCTAATTCCAAGAAAACGGAACATTGGAGTATCTACATGCTGTACCTTAAAGAACAGCCGCAAGAGAGGTAAGCCTTGTTCATTGTGCAACAACATGAGTGAAGTGAATTCCATCAGAAATCATAACAGAAATGTTATGATTTATACAGAAGGTGGAGCATGTAAAGATTCCCATTTGGTCTACGCTGCAGAGTGCACGAAACACAACTTAGTTTATGTTGGTTGCACAACAGAACAATTAAACAAAAGGTTTAATGGGCACAGATTCGTCATCAGGCACAATAACAGTAGTTCAACAGAACTTGCTGAACATTTCATTTCAAGTGGCTGCAATTTTGAAGAAGACTTGAAAGTGCATATTTTCAGAAAATATTGTGAATCTACTTCACTTTCACTTCTCAGAATGTATGAGGAGAAATATGTTTGCAGGTTATTAACATCACGCCCTGGAGGAATGAATAAGATGACAGGAGAATATCATCAAGTTTATACAAAACTGTTTGATTAAATATTCTTCTTTCTCTCTTTTTCTTTCCTTTTTTTCTGTCGTCTTCTCTTTTCTGTTATTTTCTGTTTTTTTTTTCTTTTCACCTGTTATAAAATTGTAACTTAAAAACTGATGATGTCATTCCGTTAATGTGTGGACACTGGTTGCTCTCATTCATACTTTACTTCCAAGGGTTAATGTCTTTTGGACAAACAGACAGATATTGTAGAGGTCATGAACAATAAAAAAGAAAAATTCAATACAGGAGAGATAAGGTTTAATGAATATGCTGTAAGATTGACACTTATAAGGTTCCATGCAAAGGGATTGAACTTGGAACCACATGGTTGAAAAGCAAACTTCTTACCACACAGCCATGTCTGCACTTATTTTTATTTATAATTTTCGTTTATATTTTATTTATAATCATTTTTGAGTCTTGTCTATGGAAATGGTTTTTTTGTGTGATAAGAGAAAGAGGGTGTGTCTGGTTGACATTTTGTGTTAAATGTCTGCTGCAAAGAATATACATTCTTAAAAATTGTGTTTATTTTCTATAAATAAAACAGCGAAAATGATAAATGAAAAGACACTCCCTAGCTTTAAGAGATAATTCTGTGCAAGAAGACACTTGCAAAGTAATTCAATTTTTGTGAAATTCTCCAGAAATTAATCTACAGACTTGAGCACAATTCAAAATAATATTGATGCAGTACCAGGCACCGGCCCTCTTGGCTTCTGGTCTTAAATGATTGGAAGTATTTTCATGTACATGTTTTGTCTTAGAGTATTCTGTTCAATACCACAGACTTGCTTCTCAGTTGTTTGGCCATAACCAGTTGAGCATGTCCCTTGGTAGCTGATGATGTGATCTCTGATCATGAGCAGAAGTAGTGGTGGAACATCGTAGCCATGTGATGAGAGGGTTTCTTTAGGGTTTAAATAATTCACCTCTGGAAATATTTGTGTTTCATTCATCATCCTTAAACAACCCTTTTCAGGGACCTTTTGAACAGGATGCGCTACTCAGCCAAAATAAAATCCTAACCAAGCCCCACCTGCAAGGTCACGTGCTATTTATCATGATGTGAGGTGGCCATGCCATGCATATATGTTTATGATGCATATACCTGGTGTACTCTTATCAGGTGGGTAGTCATAATGGGTATATTGGGTTTCATATATTTGAACCCCCGTGTCACTTTGGAGGTGAGAGCTGCACTCTCACTCAATAATAATAATAATAGTAATTATAAGCATAATTATAGAATATTTGCATATATATATATATTTTATATATATCTTTTTTTCTCTCCTTTTTTCTGTGTCCCTTTCTGTAGAAGAGTGTAGGCTCGAAACATAAAAGACTTTTTCTATTCCTGAGTGTTATACTAATACATCTGTTTGTTTTGTACACCACCTGTCTTCGTTTTTTGTTGTTTTTTTTCGTAAATTCTCCCCATATATATATATATATATATATATATACTTACATATAAGAGACCTAAGTGTATGTACGCCACTATATTTTTTTATATATAAAAAATACAAAATGAGACAAGAACGCAAAACTTCCAGACAGCTGATACAAAGAAAACAAGGACGGGTCATTCGGATTTTCCTATCCTCAGTCAAGTTCCAGATTTTCTTTGCAATTTCGGCTGGTTATACTCGAGA
This sequence comes from Octopus sinensis, assembly GCF_006345805.1. Classification (NCBI taxonomy): domain Eukaryota; kingdom Metazoa; phylum Mollusca; class Cephalopoda; order Octopoda; family Octopodidae; genus Octopus; species Octopus sinensis. The sequence goes on along the minus strand of NC_043005.1, from coordinate 84,854,790 downwards.
TTGCTCCAATCTGACCAGCCCCCCCAAAAGAACTTAGCTAAGAGCACTAGATTCCTTGGAAGAAAGCAGCAAATGTATACAAAAACATGGATGGGGAAAAAATGGAGAATGTTACACAAATACGAATAACAGGACATATATATAAATTTAAATAATAAGGGTAAAAATTTGATATTAAATTAAGATCAATTTAAACCAGTGGCCAAGCATATTCCTGGTTTCTCTGGTCTGGCACCAGACTGGTCCACCGCAGGATCACTCTTTTTTGCTGGTCAAATGAACTGGAGCGACATGAAATGAAGTGTCTTGCTCAAGGACACAACACATCACTCGATCCAGGAATCGGAACCACAATCTTGTGATCATGAGTTCAACACCCCTTACCACTAACCCATGTGCCTCCGTGAAACACAACAATATACCAAGTATTGGAAACAACCTGCTGCACCGATCACTTGGCTGCGTTTTTCCACCAGTCATTTCATGCAATCCCTTGTATACTGGACGTGTAGACATAGAACCGAAAATAATGTGACAAGACGGAAGAGAGAATATTTACATTAAAACTGCAGCAACTGAAGAGCTGCTGCTGTTGTTGTTGTTGTTGTTGTTAGTGTTGAGTGTGTTGAAAGGTCGGCTGGTGTCGAAGGTCAGATGAAAGGTCAGATAAGGTGAGAGTAAGGTCTGTAATTGATCATTCATCGCTGGAAGTTCACAGCTACGATACATTTACAAACACCTTCGCCTGCCGAAGATATCTTTGCAGAAAGATATATTGTGTGTGGTCACGTATAAACATGGACTTGAAGGTAGAGATGCGCACACACACACACACACATATACACACATATATATATATATAAAGCTGCCTATGTATATCATTCGTATAAAAGTACATATATTTAGAAAGAGAGAGAAAGAGATATGTAGTTGCATGTACGAATATGTACACACACACACACACCCATATATATATATTACATAGATATATATATATATGTACACTCATGCACACACACAAACACACACACATGTTTAGATGTCTGTGTGCGTGTGTTTGTGTGGGCATGTGTGTGTGATGTGAATGTCTGTTTGTGTGTGTACACGGCTGAATTTGTATACACACTCACATACACACACCCTATTTCCTTCTCTCTCTTCTTCATTCTTTCTTTCATCAGATTTAAAGAAAAAGACTTTATTTAAGAACTGTCCACCCCCATCAGTGTACTAACATTTACATTATGCAACCTGAAGGCCTAAAGTAGGACACATACAAACAATTAAATGTGACTCTATGTTATCAATTCCTGCCCAGTTATATGAATATCAGTTTCTTCATCAGAATACGATTATTAACCTCATTAAGATTTAGCTGCTAATGGCCATATTCTGTTGCTAATGAGATGCAAACATGTATTTTAGTGACACTACTTGTCATCTCAAATTGCCTGAAAGCTTCAGCAAATCTCTCGGTTTTGATTTGAAGATACTGTTCTATTTATGATGAGGGTCCAAGCACAAGTAAAAAGTGGACTTTGTGATGGCACTTCTCCTTTGATTTATTTTAAACTCCTCAGACTTGGGTCTCTGTGTCTTATCCTCCATTTGGGATCCTGCACAAAAAAATAAATAGTTGCCTATAAAGAGTTATGATTGCAGGAAAACTAATGGACATCATCATCATCGTTTAAGATCCACTTTCCATGCTGGCATGGGTTGGAATATTTGACTGGGGACTAGCAAACCAGATAGCTCCACTGGGCTCCAATCTGATCTGGCAGAGTTTCTACAGCTGGATGTACTCCACTTGTTGCCAATCCTCACCTTACTGACAGCATCCCCATACATGGCATGCGCAGCTCTCACTATCCATTCATCTATCCATAGTTTCTGCATTGACCACCAGATAAAGGATCGAGGGACCCTGTCAAAGGCTTTCTCCATGTTAGCAAAAGCCTGGTACAGAGGTTTGTCTTTGGCTAGGTATTTCTCCTGCAGCTGTTTTACCAGAAATATAGCATCAGTGGTGCTTTTTCCTGGCACAAACCCAAACTGCATCTCATCTAAACTGACTCTCTCTCTAATTAGTTGGGCTATGACCCTCTCCATGACCTTCATTACCTGATCCAACAACTTGATACCTCTGTAATTTTTTGTATCTAAAGCGTCACTTTACCTTTGTAACAGTTGACTAAGGTGCTGCTACACCAGTCATTGGGTATGACTCCTTCGTGTATCACCTGGTTAACTATTTGGGTGACTAGGCTATAGCTGACAATGCCAGATATTTTAAGTATCTCTGCAGTGATTCCTGATGGGCCGGGGGCTTTCCCTGTCTTCATACTCTTAATTGCTTTATCTACCAAGGTACTGTCAATTTGAATAGCTGGTCCCTCTATTGGATCGACATTTGACTGACTCTCTTTCTCCCATTCACTCTCTTTATTGAGCAACCTTTCATAGTGGCATCTCCATACCTCTTTCTTTGCAGTCTCGTTTAATGCAAGTGAACCATCATCCATAAATACACATTTCTCTCCTACATCATCACAATTCTCTCTCATACAGTGTCTTGCAACACGAAATACCTCGTGTCTTTGGTCCTCGTGGCACAGAACATTGGCATATTTTTTCTTATCTGCTTCCCCTCTGGCTAAATAAACCTAGCTTCCCTTCTGGCAGTCTGATACAATTCCCTGCTACCACTGTTCTTCCAGTCCTTCCAAGCCTGTTTCTTTTCTTTAATAGTCCTGTCCACAATATTGTTCCACCACCATATTATTTTGGGTCGAGAGAGGACTTTGCACCATCCACAGATCTGGTCAGTGGCCCTCAGCTGGTTGTCCTGTAAAAATCTCCAGTTGATTTCCACATCGTCTAAAGCTATATCCCCTTCTATTTCGTCAAAGGCTTTGAGTAATGTGTCCCTAAATCTGTATCCATTTGCAGGATCTTTAAGCTTCCAGACCCTTCTCCTCCATGCTGGTCATCTTCTGGGCATCCATTTAGCCCTGATCCTGAAGTTGCTAACTACTAGTCTATGTTGTGGGGGTACATTCTTGTTGAAAAGGAACACACAAGTTGATATATATGGAAAAAAAGTCAAGGTAGAAAATGCTAAAATAATTTTATAAAAGACATGATGATGGTGATGATGACTTTGATAATGATGGTGGTGATGATGATGATGGTGATGATGATGATGATGATAATGATGATGATGACGGCGATGATAGTGATGATGGAGATGATGGTGATGATGATGATGGTTAAGATGGTGGTGATGACGATGGTGATGATGACAATGATAATGATGATGATGATGACGGTGATGTCTATGATGACAATGATGGTGGTGATGATGATGATGATGATGATGATGATGATGATGATGATGGTGATGATGCTGAAGATGCTGATGATGGTGATGAAGATGGTAATAATTCTCATGAATCTTACTTATCATGATGATGACAATGATGATGTTGATGGTGATGCTGATGATACTGATGATGGTGATGATAGTGATGATGATGACAATTGTGGTGATGATGATGATAACAATGACGATGGTAGTGATGATGCTGCTGCTGATGATGATCATGATGATGGCAGCAGTGGTGATGACGGCGGTTGTTTTGGTGTTAATGTCATAATTACGATTACCTGCCTCGCGCTTTCTTCATCGTTCATAACCCGAGCCTTGGGTCTCACTTGCGCTTCATCAATTATCATTACGTGATCCCCAGCTGGAATATTAAAACCGATATCGCAAATGAAAGGAGTCATCAGCAGCGTCACCGAATCTGTGAGAAATAAAGAGGAAAAGAACAGAAAAAAAAAGAAAAGGAAAACTCATAATGAAAACGCTGTGCATATATGCAGATAACTGCACATCTATGAACATCAAGATGCATGCATGCATTGATGCTTGTATCTTTAAGGAATAAAGAAATCTAACCGTTCTCTCAAACTGGCACCAACTTTACAAATATAATTAGAATTACGCACCTTGCATAATTATTATAAACTTGCAGCATCAACGTCGTTGCTGTCATCATCATCATCATCATCATCATCATCTTCATCTTCATTGTCGTCATTATCCTCACCATCAACAACACCTTCGCCATCATCATCATCATCATCGCTATCATCATCATTATCACCACCATCCTCCTTGTCATCATCATCACCGTCATCATCATCACCGTCATCATCATCATCATCATCATCATCATCACCATCATCATCATCATCATCATCATCATCATCATCATCATCACCACCATCATTACCACCATCAACACCATCACCATCATAATCATATAATTAACACCATCACCATCAACACCATCACCATCATAATCATCATCACCGTCATCATCATCATCATCTTCATTATCAACTGCAGCATCGTCATTTTCTTCAATTTTGTTACATTTTTCTGACCCCTCCTTCTCCTCCTCTTTCTCTTCCCTGCCCCTTAATCTTCTTACTCCTTCTACTCCTCTTCTTGCTGCTTTTCTTACACCTCCTCCTCCTCTTTTTATTCTTATTGTTACTACACCTCCTCCTTCTCCTCTTAATCTTCTTACTCCTTCTACACCTCATCCTCTCCCACTTACTCTTATTCTTACTCTTCCTTCTCTTCCTCCTCCCCTTCATTTTCCTTCATCCCCTCTTTATCATATTCCTCCTCTTTACCCCATCTCCTCATCCTGTATCCCACCTCTTCCCCACTGCCATCATCATCATCAAAAATTCTCCATAGCCATCACAACCATCACACCCACCATCAACTCCATATTCACCATCATCATAATCATTATTCTCATCATCATCATCTTCAGGATAACAATCACGATCATCCCCTTCATTATCCTCTTCATTATTAACAACATTATTGCATTATCATCACCTAATCCATCACCATCATAATCATCATCAACATTATCCCTGCAATTATCCCTGTCATCATTAGCATCATTAACTCTGCAATCACCACTGCCATCATCATCATCATCATCATCATCAAAACCGTCATCGCCATTAATATAATCACCACCACCTACACTCCTGCCCCTCCCAGCACCAACATCATCATCATCTTCATCAGCATCATCATCATCATCATCATCGCCACCATCATCATCATGACTCCATCATCACCATCATCATCATCACCACTATCATCATCATCACCATCATCGTCATCATCACTGTCATCATCATCACCGTCATCATCACCATCGTCATTATCATCATTGAAATCGTCACCATCATCATCACCATCATCATCACCATCATCATCATCACCATCATCATCACCATCATCATCACCGTCATCATCATCATCATCATCATCATCGTTATCATCATCATCATCATCATAACCACCACCACCTCCACCACTACCATCATCACCATCATCATCACTATCATCATCTTCACTATCATCGTTATCATCATCACCATTGTCACCATCATCATCACCATCATCACCGTCATCATCATCATCATCATCATCATCGTCATCATCATCACCATTGTCACCATCATCATCATCATCATCATCGTCATCATCATCATCATCATTACCATCATCATCATCACCATTATCAACATCATCATCACCATCATCATCATCATCTTCATTGTCATCATCATCATCATTATTATCATCACCATCATCACCATCATCATCATCATCATCACTGGGATCATCCTCATCATCATCATCATCATCATCATCATCACCATCCTCACCATCATCATCACCATCATCATCATCATCATCACTGGGATCATCCTCATCATCATCATCATCATCATCACCATCCTCACCATCATCATCACCATCATCATCACCATCATCATCACCATCATCACCATCATCATCGCCAACATCATCATCATCATCACCACCATCGTCACTATCATCATCATCATATCATCGTCATCATCACTCATCATCATCATCATCACTATAAATATTTTGATTCTCATTAGACAGATCCCTGTCATGTAATTTGATCATCGTTTTATGACCAATATTGATCCTGCCTGCCATCAGCATCTGCATCACAACACCATCCCCTTTGGTTCAACCTCAACCCTTATTGCATCCCTTGTTGCCAAAACTCCTTCTCCTCTCACTTCTCTCACTTTCCCTCCTACTACTCTTCTCTTTTCCTCCTCCTACTCCTCCTCTTACTCCTCTTTCTGTGTCCTTTACTATTTTCCTTGCTCTTTACCTCTCTACCCACCATCATATCAGCATCAACATCATCATCATCCACTACTGCAGAAGAAGCAACCAGATGATGATGATGGTAAGGAGGATGATGAGGATGATGAGTATGATAATGATGATCACGATGATAATTATACATGTTCATGAGGATGATGATGAAGACGATGATGATGATGATGATGATGATGATGATGATGATGATGATGATGATGATGATGATGGTGATGGTAATGGTGAATATGGTAATGACGATGACCACTTTGATGATGATAATGAAGATGGCGATGATGATGATCATGAGGAGAAAGAGGAGGAGGATTGTAATGAGGACGATGATAGCGAATGGGGAAGAAGAAGAGGAGGGGGCTACTATTGCCCTCGTGCCAGCCATCATTACTAACATGTCTACCATTTATATCACGTTCATAATAACCATCATCATCATCATCAACATCATCCTGCTCACCCTCAGTACTATCACCACCATCATCTTCATCACCACCACTGCTAACCACTAGTGCCATCCTCATCATTGCTGTTGTCATCATCATCATCATCATCATCATCGTGATGACTATCAGCATCATTATCATTATAATCGTCATTGTCATCACTTATCAACAGCACTACAATCACCATCATCACAGCCATCATTGTCATCACTCTCATCATCATCATCATCATCATCACCATCATTATCATCATCATCACTCTCATCATCATCATCATCATCACCATCATTATCATCATCATCATCATCATCATCATCATCATCATCATCATCACCATCATCATCATCATCATCATCATCATCATCATCATCATCATCATCATCATCATCTTTGAACATCATCATCATTATCACCATCATCATTGTCACTATCACATGTATTTTTGCCTCTACCTCACCATCTGTTTCGAGAAATTGCCCCATGTGAGAAAGAAAATGGCAGCTATAAGAACAAATAAGTGAATTTTGGGTATTTCTCTGTGATGTAGAGGGGAGACATCATGGGGCCAGGAATTTTGAGGGGAGGGTGCTCCAGCAGTTCTCATGTTGAAAAGGATGAAGGGCAAAATTGATCTTGGTAAGATTTGAACTCTGTCCCTTGGCTACAAAAAATATAGGTTCAAATCCTACAAAAAATATAGGTTCAAATCCCACAGCCAGCCTTTGACATTTTCTATCCAAAGGATTCTTGTTTTCTATACCTAATATTTACTTGTTATTATACACCGTTATATATGCACACGTTTATACATACTTGCATTAATACACACACTCAGGGACAAAGCTACTTCCACCTATAAAACACAAACACCCAAGCAAATACACATTTTCCATGCAGTCTAATCACATCAAAGCTTGGCTGTGAGGTAAGAAGTTTGTTTTCCAACCACAAGGTCCCAAGTTCAGTCCTGCTGCCTGACATTTTGCGAAAGTGTCTTCTACTTATAGCCCCATGCTGACCAAAACCTTAAGAGTGGAAAATAAAAGACATATAAATATATATAATTACTATTATCCACAATGGATAAAGATGTAGCTGTCTTGCACATGCATTTTTGGTACATATTTGCAGCTACATAATTATTCATTAATCAGTGATCTCACCGACGATCTACTTACAAATTAGTTTATTTGGTAATTAATAGTGAAATTCGAGGTTGGGATTAACCAATTCATTTCTTTTTTTTTCGTTCTAATGTTATAACAGCGTGCCTCGTGAATTCTTTCTTTTTTCGTGGTTTGGGTTTTAACTGTACTTTCTAGCATGTGTGGAGTCCAATGAAAGATCTCTCTGTGTATAAAAATATTTATACACTCTTATATATACATATATATATGTATAGTTGAAATTTATAGAAAAACAAAAGATGAGGACGGGTGTAGGAACAACAAGCAAATGTATTAGTTTGACATTCGGGAAAAATGAAGTCTTTTACATTTCGAGCTTACACTCTTCAACAGAAAAAAATAAGAGAAAATAATCAGAGAGAGATTCTGATATATATATATATATACATATATATATATATATATAAATGGAGCAAAAGTGCAATAGAGGACAATAAAACATTCAGACAGATAGATGATACAAAGGCAGAAAAGAGAAACAACAATTAGAAGAACAGGCAAAAAAAGACGGGTCATTCTTGGCTTTCTTTCATCAGTCAAGTACCAGAAGTCACGGTCATTTCATGTAGTTACACTTGAAATGGTTCGATCTGGTTGTCCCCAAAAAAGTCTAAGCTAAAAACATTAGACCCCTATGTAAGAAAGCTAGCAAAGACAAAAAATGGAGAACATGGTACACAAAAAGACAAAAAACGGGAAACATGGTACACATTTATGAATACAAGCAACAAGAAAATAACAATAGGTGTATTACGACTGAGAATGAATCCAATTGAGCTGGTGTGTATGAAGTGAAAGCCTAAAGGCAAGAACATAGCAGATAGACATAAGAGGTGTTGGAGGCTGGCAGTCAGGCCAAAAAAGAAATATAGCTGGCCAGACATTGGTCACATGGAAGCTGGAGAAATGGGTAGAGGAAAGCGGGACTGAAGGATTAGAAAAAAGTCAGAGATTAAGGGTTTAACAGAAAGAATACAAGAAAGAGAAAAGTTAGATGAAAGCTGAGTAAACAGGAAAGTTCAACCCTTGAGACATGTAGTGCAATGCACACCCTGTTTGTTTGCTTTATTGTAAAAAAATTTTCCTGATATATACATATCCGAAGTCAGGACGCCATGATAGATTGTTAGCTCCTACACGCATTTTTTTTCTCTCCTTGTTTTTTTTTTCTGTGTATCTTTCTGTCGAAGAGCGTAGGTTCGAAACGTAAAAGAGTTTTTTCTATTCCTGAGGGCTATACTAATACATTTGTTTGTTTGTACTCCACCTGCCTTTGTCTTTTGTTTATTTTCGTAATACTTTCCCTTTATATATATAAATGGATGAATGAATTATCCTTTGTTTACCGTTAACATGGAAAATTCAATAAACAGTTATCAGGGTAGCAAAATTCACGCAAGTAACAAGGATGTAGCGACCTATTCAAAGGTAGAAACTCCGGGTTAATGTGCATAACATCTGCATTCAACTCCATTTATTTACTAAATGTGGAGGGAACCTGTGGTAGAGGTAGACCCAGGAAAACATGGAACAATGTGATGAAGCACGATCTTCAAACTTTAAGCCTCACAGAGGCAACGACTAGTGACCGAGGCCTTTGGCGATGTGTTGTGCTTGAGAGGACCCATCAACCCAAGTGCACCTGTGCTGGTAGCATGTAAAGAACATCTTTTGAATGTTGGGCCTCACGGAGGCAAAGTGGCCAAATTCCTCTCGAGCATTGACCTCACAGAGGCAAAGTGTTTCGAGTGTTGGGCCTCATGGAGGCAATGCCTGAGATCTTTGACATTATGTCGTGCTTGAGAAGAAGACACATCAAACCATGCAAAATTGCAGTTGTAGCAGATACCAGTGTCACAGAAATTGGCACCCATGCTGGTGGCATGTGAAAGCACACATTACACTCTCAGAGTGGTTGGCGTTAGGAAGGGCATCCAGCCGTAGAAACCACGCTAAATCAGACTAGAATCTGGGGCAACCCCTCAGCTTACCAGCCCTGGTCAAACCATCCAACACATGCCAGTATGGACAACAGATATTAAATAATGACGATGATATATATGCATATATATAAATGTGTGCATGTATATATATATATATATATATATATATATATTAATAAATAAAAATAAAAAATATGCATATATATGTATGTATGTATGTATATATATATATATATATATAAAGTCAAATGCGATACAATAAAATTAATTATTATCGCCGGTGATCTAGGACACGCCATATATTATTCATATATAAGTACATTAAAGGGCGAAGTGTGTACTAGATACACAAAGTATGTATGTATATATATATATATATATATATATAAAAATTTGTATAAATAAGGATATGTAAGTATTCATATGTTATGTATATATATTTGTATTTACATACTGTCTGTGTATATTCCACTGATGAGGCAAAGCATTTCTAATGCAGAGTCAGAAATCCAGGATCTGGAATTATCCAGTAACTTTTTGCTAGTTTATTCATCTTTTTGTCTTCTCTCCTGGTGCTGTATGAACATTTAATGTGGTTTTAGAGTCAAGATTTGGCTGCTATTTCCAGCGTGGTGGTATCTCTTAGATACCCTAAATTATAACTATATGTATATATATATATATATATATATATATATATATGCATATATGTATATGAGTCTTTGTGTCTGTGTTTGTCCCCTACCACCTCTTGACAACTGGTGTTGGTTTGTTTACATCCCTATAACCTAGCAGTTCAGCAAAAGGAACAGAAACAATAAGTACCAGGCATTAAAAAAAATACATCCTGGGGTTGATTTTGTTGACAAAAATTCTTCAAGATGGTGCCCCAGCATGGCCACAGTCTAATGACTGAAACAAGTAAAATGTAAGAGAGGAATTTGTACCTCATTAAAACAAAAATAAATCAGCTCATTTTCAAAGTGGAGTCTTTAAAACCTTTCTCTCATCTAATTGCTTCAAATAATTTTCTTTTCTTTAGCACACATTTCTTGTATCCTTAATGCTAATGACAAATTCCTCTTCATCAGACAGTGACAGCTCGATATTTGTGATTATGGTAAATATAACCTGTCTGTGACTCAGTTATTCTTTTCATCGACTTTGAAGAATACGTTCCAAAAGTATGTCATGACATGTCTTGTTTTTCTCCCTCCCTTGTCTGATTGTTAGATCACTTAAGTCTTAGATAATTGCGTTAAACCTGGAGGTGATTGGCACAGCTAGTGTATTAATGCCAATTATTATATTTTTAACATTTTGTCACATATAAGATAAATATCGGTGTTTGTCTGCGTGTGTGTTTGTGCGTGTGCACATGTCTGTATGTTTATCTATACATACCTACAGACACACACACAGATATATGCATGCATATATCTGTGTATATATATGTGTATGTGTGTATGTGTGTGTGTGCATATAGGTGTATGTGTGTGTATATATATATATATATATATATATACACACATATATATATAAATATATATATATTATACATATATACCTATATATGTTCAAGTATACATACACATGCTTGCATGTATACTATATACATATATATATATACATACACAAATACATATATATATACATGTATATATATATATATAAATACACGCACACACACACACACACACACACACAAATACTTATATATGTATATACATACATAAAAATTATATGTGCACATACATCTATACACTCATGCACAAATATATATGTGTGTGTGTGTGTTTGTGTATACATGCATACAAATGTGTATAGACACATATGTCTGTATACACATACATATAAATAGATATATACACGCAGAGACACACAGACACACACACACAAATACATATATATATGTGTATATACACCCAAATGTCTATATACACATACACACATGTATACATACACACATGTATACATACACACATGTATACATACACACTAATCACCATTATTGCATCCGACCGTGTTCTTTGTACAGTTTTTCTTTCGTTACAGTTCATTTTTTTATCTTCTTATTACGTTGCTAATTTAGTTAATGAAAAAAATATGCATTATATTTTTATTAATTTTTTCCTTCTTTTTCTTTTCTAGCTTATGTAATTAAAATAACGCTAATTGAATTATCTATTCGTGAATAAAATTACCCTGTATAATCAATATATTTAGGTAAATAGATAACTAGATTGTCGTGCGTAAATTCACACTTTGACACAGAAATGAGTAACCTTTGACCATTTCTTCGACAACTCTACTGTCACAGCACCAAATTATGGCAAGGAAATGACAACACATTCTTTGAAGTGAGATAAAGTCTTTGGCGCGGTTTGACAAAATGTGGAAGAGATAGTTGGAGTAGGTAAATATTATTTTCTACTCTAGGCACAAGGCCTGAAATTTGGGGGAGGGGGGTCTGCCAATTCGATCGACCCTAGTGTGCAACTGGTACTTAATTTGAACTCAGAATGTAAAGCCAGACAAAATACCTATTTCTTTACTACCCATAAGGGGCTAAACACAGAGAGGACAAAGAAGGACAGACAAACAGATTAAGTCGATTATATCAACCCCAGTGCATAGCTGGTACTTATTTAATCGACCCTGAAAGGATGAAAGGCAAATTCGACCTCGGCAGAATTTGAACTCAGAATGTAGCGGCAGACGAAATACCACTAAGCATTTCACTCAGCATGCTAACATTTCTGCCAGCCCACTGCCATAGAAGTAGGTAAGTAATGGTGATACTTCTTGTTTTTTCTCTTGTTGCTCATTTCAGGCAATAGACTGTGGCCATGCAGGAGCACCACCTTGAAAAATTTTTTTAATTCAATGAAGTGACCCCAGTAATTATTTTGTTTCGTTTTTAAAGCCTGTTATTTATTCTGTTGGGCTCCATTGCCAATCCTCTAAGTTACGAGGGAACAACCACACCAAAAACAGTTGTCCAGTGATGGTTGAAGACAAACACAGACACAGAATCTCATACACACATATACGCAAACACACACACATATATACATATATTATGGACTTCTTTCAGGTGTTATGTACTAAATCCACTCACAAGCCTTCAGTTGGCTCTTGCCTATTGAAGAAAACAAATGCCTAAGGTGCCATGCAGTGAGACTGAACCTGGAACCATGTTGTTGGGAAACAAACGTCTTACCATACAGCCATGTTGTTTATTTCTTTCATTTTTAATTTATATTGTACTTTGTATTTTTTCGCTATATTTTATTTTATTTTTTCTTGCATTTTGCTATTTTTGCTCAGGTTCACTGGTGGGGGTGGGGGAGATGAAATTTCTTGATAATGGTACAAACAGTACGACAGAGGGATCATGTTCCTTCCAGTCCCTTGAGAAGTTGAGTCCTGTAAACACTATGTTCCCTGAACGCACCCCCACCAATACATATATACACAGCCAACAACTGATGAAGGGTCGTTCTTTATGTTGTTTGTTTGTGTTTTCCATTTGTGTCTTTCGTTGTTCAAAAAAATCATTCATATTCCATGTACTTGTACTTCGTATTGTTCTGTTGTATACGTTTCATGATGTCCTGTGCCACATATGCATATATATACATATAGATGTAAGTATGTACATATACATCTGTAAATATGCATATATATATCATCATCATCATCATCATTTAGCGTCCGTTTTCCATGCTAGCATGGGTTGGACGGTTCAACTGGGGTCTGGGGAGCCCGAAGGCTGCACCAGGCCAGTCAGGTCTGGCAGTGTTTCTACAGCTGGATGCCCTTCCTAACGCCAACCACTCCGAGAGTGTATATATATATATATATATATATATATACGTTATTTATATTATATATGCATTATTTATATTATATATATATAGGTGCAGGAGTGGATGCATGGTAAGTAGCTTACTTACCAACCTCATGGTTCCGAGTTCAGTCCCTCTACTTGGCACCTTGGGTAAGTGTCTTCTACTATAGCTTCAGGCTGACAAAAAAGCCTTGTAAGTGGATTTGGTAGATGGAAACTGAAAGAAGCCTGTGATATATGTGCATGTGTGTGTGTGTGTGTGTTTGTCCCTCCTCCATCATGGGACAACTGATGCTGGTGTGTTTACATCCCTGTAACTTAGCAGTTTGGTGAAAGAGACTGATAGAATAAGTACTAGGCTTACAAAGAGTAAGTTCTGGGGTTGATTTGCTTGACTAAAGGCAGTGCTCCAGCATGGCTGCAGTCAAATGACTGAAACAAGTAAGAGAATAAAAGAATATATATATATATATATATATATATATATATATATACACACACACACACACACACACACACACATACATACACACATGCTGACATACATATACATACACAAACACACACGCACACATATATACACATATGCATAGGCACATACATACACACATATACATGTATATATCAGCACAAATATCTGTATGTGTATATATATATATATGCACATATATACATATATTTTAGACTTATATATACAAATACATGTATATATGTATACTTGCACATCTACAAAAGTAATTGCAAACACACACACACATACATATAATTCTAGTCACACATGCACACACATATATATACAAATATACATATATATATATATATATATATATATATATATATATATACACAGATATATTTCTTTAGAATCTAATCTATATATCATGTGAATTAACTACTGAGAAACAGGCAGCATTTTATTTCGGTAAAGTCATCAATTAACCAGACCTGACATGCAAATCTTGCTGTGAAGCTCCCAGAATCCAGACAAAAGACTCTAACGACACGAAGGTCATTTAATGGTTGGAGACGATTCTATTCAAATTCTCAGGAGACAAATTCCTAATCATGCATATCACGGAATAATGTTCTGTTTGTTACATCTTGGTCTTGAGGAATTTTTTTGATTTTGGTGGCATGGTTAAGTCTGAAGAAAAATAGCAAATCCAATGGTTGTTTTGCATGGCTTCAAATGACGATGGAAGAAAAGGGAAACGGCAACATGTAGGAATGCGGTTCAAATGATTGTGACAGAATGAAAACAGTTGAAGGCCCTCATGTCTTGTGAATGATGTTTACGGATATAGTTTGAGCTTCACTTATGTAAATAACTGACACTGTTATAACAATGTATGTTCCAGTTGATCCAATCAATGGAACAGTCTGCTCATGAAATTAATGTACAAGTGGCTGAGTACTCCACAGACACGTATACACTTTTAATGTAGTTCTCAAGGAGATTCAACATGACACAGAGTGTAACAAGACTGGTCCTTTAAAATGCAGGTACAACTCATATTTGCCAGCTGAGTGAACAGGAGCAATAGAAAATAAAGTACCTTGCTCAAGGACAAAATGAACTACCAAGAATTGAACCCATGATCTTATGATTGTGAATCAAATGTCCTAACAACTAAGCCATGGTGTTTTCGTGCCTCACTTATCCAAGATACCTTAGCCTCGCAGGTTCATTAGATTGGGGCCATCATTTAAATGTGACAGTCGTTTCCATGACAGCAACTTAGCCATTTGTTTGCTGACCCATCTTGTCCATATCCATCATGGCTGTGTTGTGGCACAATAGGGAGCAAAACGCAAATCTGTGAATGCCTTTTTAACATCTTCCTGAATATTAGAACATGAAAGGCCTTCTCTGTATGATTTTGTCAAAGGAAAACTTTTATCTATAGGTGTTGAGGGCAAAAGGATCAAGCCAAACTCTAGAAGTTATCAGTGGACGATTAGATAGTGTTTCAGCATGATTTCACCTCCTCAGTGACAAGCATCACCTCGATCAGTTGGAACTAAGCCAGAACTTTTGTTCCTACTTATAGAAAGCGGCAAACAGTATATTTGCCAATGTGTACTGAGACTTACCCTGGTTGGAATCAATTGAGGAT
>NC_043005.1:84828979-84833979 GCF_006345805.1 Octopus sinensis | reverse complement strand
TGTCTCAAAATTATTTACTCAATTTGAAAACCCAATTTTCATGTTTCCTCTTGGTGTGTGAGCATTGTATGCACAAATCATTGGAAACCAGGGTTTGTTTTGGTCGAGTTTTTCTTCTTTTATTTTGTTTCTTTTTTGTCTTTTGTTTAGGTTTTTGTTTTTTTTTAAATCAACAACAGAACAACGACTACAACAACAACACCATCATTCAATATGATTCATTGGTTACTACTTCCCAACAGCATAAGCAATAGATGTTTTGTCTGTGTAAATATGTCTGTGTATATATATACGCACATATATATATATGTATACATATATATATGCATATATATACATATATATACATATATATATATATACATATATATATATATGTATACATATATAAATATGTATGTATATATACATATATATACATATATATATATACATATATATACATATATATACATATCATCATCATCATCATCATCATCGTTTAACGTCCGTTTTCCACTAAACGATGATGATGATGATGATGATGATATGTATATATATGTATATAATATATATATATATATGAGAGAGAGACAGAGAAAGATATTTGCATAAATGCATATGTTTAGACACTTGCAAATATCTTTAAATACACACATATGTATTTATACATATGCACATAATTATATACACACATATATTAACGTGTATATACACAATATATACTGTGTTTTGCAAAGGTCATTATGCCAACAATAAATACATGTATGTATATATAGATACATACATACACACATATATACACACACACACACACACACACACATATATTCAGAATGTAAAAGAAGGAAGGAAGAAGAGAACCATGCATGTCTTTGCAGTATATACAACAATTATGTAATTACATAAATATATACACTCGTTTTGGTGGGGGGGAGGGGAGGGTGTCCCATATATCATGTTTGTATATTTGTGAATATTTGAGTTTTCTGTTTGCATCTGCACACATGCAATTATACACAAATAGAATTCAATTTGTTCATAGCAGCAAGGACAACAATGGCAGTGACGACTACGGATGGTCGAGGGGTGGATGTGGTGGGGGTACAGGTGGTGGTGGTAGTTGTTGAGGTGGTGTTGATGGTGGTGGTAGTGGTGGAGGTGATGGTGGTGGTGGTTGTGGTGATGGTGTTAGTTGTTGTTTTGATGGTGGTGGTGGTTGTGGTAGTGGTGGTTGGTGGTGGTGGTGGTGGTGGTGGTGGTTGTGGTGGTGGTGGTGGTTGTTGTAGTGGTGGTGGTGGTGGTGGTGGTTGTGGTGATGGTGTTAGTTGTTGTTTTGATGGTGGTGGTGGTTGTTGTAGTGGTGGTGGTGGTGGTGGTGGTGGTGGTGGTGGTGGTGGTGGTGGTGGTGGTGGTGGTGGTGGTGGTTGTGGTGGTGGTGGTTGTGGGGTTGGGGGTTGGGGTGGAGGTAGTGGTGGTAGTGGTTGAGGTAGTGTTGGTGGTGGGGGTGGAGGTGATGGAGCTGCTGGTTGTGGTGGTGATGGTGGTGGTGGTGGTGGTGGTGATGGTGCTTGTGGTGGTGGTGATGGTGGTGGGGGTGGTGGGGGTGGTTGTGGTGGTGGTGGTGGTGGTGGTGGTGATGGTGCTTGTGATGGTGGTTGTGGAGAAGGTTGCAGTGTTGGTGATGATGATGATGATGGTAACAAGGATAACAATGATGACAGAGGTGATAGTATTGGATGAGAAAGCAAAGAAAGAATGACTGAAGATGACGATGATGATGATGATGATGGAGATTATCATGAAGAGATTTAGGAGGAAAAGTGGATAATGTCGATGCTGGTGGTGGCGATGACAATAATGCTGACAGTGAAGTCAGTGACAATGACAACGACAGAGAGGAGGCTGAGGTGTCAGAGAAGAAGAGGAGATGAGCGACGAGGATAACGATGATGATGACACCGATGACAAGGAAGAGACGGAGGAGGAGGAGGAGGAGGGGGAGAGCACGTAGGAGGAGGGGGAGCACGGAGGAGGAGGGAGAGCAGGGAGGAGGAGGGGCGGGAAGAAGAAGAAGAGCAAGGAGGCAGAAGAGTTGCGAGAAGAAGCGAGGAGGTGGATGATGAAGATTCTGATGAAGACGGTGACGACGACAACAACAACAATAACAACAACGAAAGCGATAATGATGATAATAATGGATGCCATTGTCGATGAGGAGAATGATGACAATACTACTGCTGCTGCTGCTGCTGCTGATGATGATGATGATGATAAATCACTGCTAACTTTTGGAATATTGATGTCGTCTAAATGCGTCATCCATACATCCCGCATTTCAGCAAATAATGGTTTCCTTTTAATATATTTTGCAACATCAAACTGAAATATATAATTCTTTAATAGACTCCTGCTATGAATAAGATTAAATATGAAGATTCCAGCCAAGTCTTTAGTTCATCGGAATCATCCAAAGAAGCGCTGAACACACACACACACACACACACATACACAAATCTCTGCTTTGATTCTTTAGTTTCCCAAAGATTCACAGCAAGAAGAAATTTTTTCTTCCTTTTTATTAATTATTCAAAGAAGGTGTCTCTGAGGTTGTGAACTTTGTAGAGCTTTCCGTACTATGGAAGTGGCTTCGGCTAATGCTCTGATCGAAGTTTTGTAGTTCAAGGAAGAGAGCAGCAACAGGTTTCCTTTGGTCACTTTTCACCAAGTACCTGTTCATCTGTGTAAAAGTGCTTGATTAATACTTTGTGGTTAAAATCAGAAATTGCACATTCCTTCTTGTGTCCCCCACCTCTCTTTGCCTCTGGTGCTTATCCAAGAGAAAATCCACTGATTTCCACTGATACTGCTTGGAAACCAATATTGTCAGAGATGGTTTTGTCAAGATGTCAAGAACAGGTGCAGAAGGTAAGATGTCACAGGGCCTCTAAACATCATTTTCTAGCATCTCATGGTTGAGTACTTGACAGGAATGTCAGCCCTTAGCCTAATTCTCAGGTAGAATCAGTGAGACATGCATGTATGTGTGTGTATGCATGCGTGTGTGTGTATGTGCTTGTATGCATGTGTGTATGTGTGTGAAATTATGTGTGTGTCTGTGTGTGTATGCATATGTGTGCATGCATGCGTGTGTGCATGTATCTGTGTGTGTCAGTGAAATTGTGTGTGTCTATCTGTACGTGTGCATGCATGTGTGTGTGTGTGTGTGTGAAATTGTGTGTGTGTCTGTGTGTGTGCATGCATGTGTGTGTTTGTTGAAATGATGTGTGTGTCTGTGTGTGCATGCATGCGTGTGTGCATGTATGTGTGTGTGTGTATATAATACAATAATATTTGTAGCCTACGGACATTTTACTAATGCTGGCCACTGGAAAAAATTAATATTTAATTTTTACCACAGGAGTTGCTGTGTGGTGAGTAGCTTGCTTACCAACCACATGGTTCCATGTCCAGTCCCACTACGTGGCACCTTGGGCAAGTGTCTTCTACTATAGCCTTGGCCTGACCAAATTCTTGTGAGTGGATTGGGTGGACAGAAACTGAAAGAAGCTTGTTGTATATATATATATATTATATATATATATAATATATATATATATATATATATATATATAATATACACATATGTACTGAGTAAGCACATAAATGTGAAACAAGGTGGAGAAAAGAGTACTCAAATACCAGAGGTAGAGTAAAATGCTTTATTTAAAAGCAGCAGAAATATAACAAAAGTTGTTACTCAGTGTTTCAGGTTCCCATTCATCGGACAGTTTTTTTTTCTGTTCCATTCTAACAAAATTGTCCAAAAATGGGAACGTGTATGTATGTGTGTTTGTGTGTCTGTGTTTGTCCCCACAACATCTCTTGACAATCGATACTGGTATATTCACATCCCTATAACTTAGGAGTTCAGCAAAAGGAACCGAATGAATAAGTACTAGGCTTACAAGGGGTTGATTTACTAGACAAAGGCGGTACTCGAGCATTGCCACAGTCAAATGAGTGAAACAAATAAAAGAATATATATTTTTTTAAAATTATATATATATAGAGATGTACTTGCATAGCGAGTGACTTGATCTGAGATCGTCTGCTGGAACGAAAACAATTGCAGCGTGGAAGGTGTTTATAAGCCATTTAAGAAACACACAAAAACCGTTAGATTCACTTCAACATTTAAATTTAATTTGTCAAAATATTTTCGTTGCTTTGAGACCGCGACCTGTTCACTGACAAAACTTCGTGCTGCATATCATATATGTATATATATATACATATAAATATATATATATATATATACACACACACACATATATAAACATATATATATATATACTTTTATACATACATGTACACACATATATATACATACACACACACACACACACACACACATGGTGTAGGTACCATGTTGTTGAGAAGTACTTCTCACCACACATTCATGCATGATGAAAAAGATTGCAGTTGGTGCATGCTAAAATTGAACCCTTTACCACCATCATTCTGCCCAGGAGATACTTGGAGAATGAAGAACCAAGCTGGAACTATAATTGATCTCAGTAAAATCTTAATGATTTGATTATTGAACAAATCTGTCAAGACAGAACCAACGTTGCTATTTTTAACAATGCCAAACTTCTCAAAGACACGTCACCAGTATTTCTGTTCTTTAAAAGTAATCGATTAATCAGACAATCAATAATTACTTCTTGACTTTAAGTGTTGTGAGTTGAGTTTATAACAAAACATAAAAATAATTGGTCACATTAACTGACAAAGTACTCAATACAAAATATTCCGTGTAAAGATTTTATTGCGTCAGGTCAAAAGTTTTGCAATATTTTGGTAACTTATTTGTTTTATGCATTAAGTTACCACAAAAGAAGTCTGGCATTCGAAGTATAGAAGCTACCATGTCGCAGAGTCTGAAGCCATCTTTATGCCAGCTCTTTGATTCCATGCTGATACCGGTTCTTGTCCTCTGAAGTGAAGGATTCCTT
>NC_043005.1:84811479-84823979 GCF_006345805.1 Octopus sinensis | reverse complement strand
CGTTTCAACTGTTCGTGGTTTGTTTCTCTCTTTTATCGATTTCTATTCAATTTAGTCTTGAAGTTTCTGTTTATCAGTTTTAAACTACAAAACTATGCTGTGGCAAGATCAAGATGTTGCAGCAATGGCAGGGGTTGGCATGGGTAGTGTTTTGTATTGTTTGTGTGGGTGTTTTTCTCAGAGCATTTATTCATCACTTCCGTCAATCAATGAATAAAATGTTAGTTAACTCACGCAAATGTAATAAATAGAATAAATAATGGAAATTTTTATTTTTTAAATTGTTTCCATGGTTATGTGATAACCAGATTGATGATATATGAATTTTTTCTTCAGTCATGGCCTTGTAGTAAGAAGTTTGCTTCCGAACCAAATGGTTCTGGGTTCAATCCCACTGTGTGTTACCTTGGGCAAATGTCTTCTACTGCAGCCTTGGGCTGACCAAAACATTGTGAGTGGGTTTAGTATAGATGGAAACTGAAAGAAGCCTGTCTTATAAATCATAATCATTATCATCATCATCATTTAATGTATTTTATGGTGGCAAGGGTTGGACAGTCTTACAGCAACTGACCAGCTGGAGCACTGTCGAGGCTCCATTTTGTCTCTTTTGGCTTGGTTTTTACAGCTGGATGCCATTTCTAATGCCAACCACTTTACAGAGTGTATGGAGCGCTTTTTATGTACCGTGTGTGTGTCTTCTACTGTAACTTTGGACCAACCCAAGCCTTGTGAGTGGATGTAATGGACAGAAAGAAGTCTGCCATGTGTGTGTATGTGTGTTTGTCCCCCTCATCACCACCAGTGCTGGTGTGTTTATGTCCCAATAACTCAGCAGTTCAGCAAAAGAGATCAATTAAATTAGTACCAAGCTTTAAAGAAATTAGTACTGGGTCAATAGATTCAGCTAAAAATTCTCCAAGGCAGTGCCCCAGCATGGCCACAGCCTAATGACTGAAACAAGTAAAAGACAAAGATGGTCTTTTGAAAAAAGATGAGGAACACGAGTTGATTTGTTTGACTGAAACCTTTCAAAGCTGTGCCCCAGCATGGCCACAGTCTAGTAGTTGAAACAAGTGAAAGATTAAAGATTAAAGATAATCTCTATCCATAGAAGCCCAACAGTGAACTCAAGGAATTCTTCCCTATTGTGGTTTTTAGCTGACAGCAGTAAAATTTGTCTCTTCATGAAATACATTTCTGGTTAAAAAGAATGGGCAGGGGAAGCTCAGTGCCCGACCAATGGGAAACACATGCACATTTGGTAACAGGATGTGGACCTCTGTTACTTTTGATCGGTCACCTGGCATCATCATCATCTTGATAAGTTAGTGTTAGATTATTTAGTTGGCACGGTCTCATCATCACCATCATCTTCACCATCATAACCATCATCATCATCACCATCATCATCATCTTCATCGTCATCATCTTCACTATCATCATCGTCATAATCATCATCATCATTATCACCACCATCTTCATCATCATTATCATCATCATCACCATCACCATCACCATCGTCATCATCATAATCATCATCATCATCATCATCATCATCATCACCATCATCATCCTTACCATCATCATCATCAGCAGCAGCAGCAGCATCACCACCATCATCACCATTATCACCACCACCATCATCACCACCACCATCTTCACTATCATCATCATTATTATCATCATCATCATTATTATCACCATCATCACCATCACCAACATCATCACCATCATCATCACCATCATCATTATCATCATCATCATCATCACCACCATCATCATCATCAGCTAGCACCTGTTTTCCATGCTAGCATGGGTTGGACAGTTTAACAGAAGCTGGCAAGCCAGAGGAGTGTGCCAAGCTCCACTGTCTTTCTTGATATCATTTTTGCGGCTGAATGCCCTTCCTCACACCCACCACTTTACAGGGTGGGATGCTCCCTACTGTATATCCTCCTAATACCCCCTCACCCACCAGTGCTCATGCATTACATCCCCAACCCCAGCTTTCACTCTCTGTTTGCAATTTTGTGACCTCACCCACCCAATCATCCTCTCCAATCCCCAGTCTTCCTCACTTTATACACCTCCTTGGGATTTGGGTCTAGGGCCCGTGCCCCCTTCCTGTCACATCTTCACCAGCTTCTCACTCTCTCTCTCTCTCACCTTCCAACTGCGGTGGCCCTACTTCTCTTCTAATGCAAGACATTTCCTGTCCCTCAATACTATGCCAACCACTCCCAATTAGGGGGTTCTTGCCCATACCTCACTGGTGTTGGTGACCTCACTGGTGTTGGTGCCACAAAAAAAGCACCATGTACATTTTGTAAAGTGTTTGGTGTGAGGAAGGGCATCCAGCCATGGCAACCACACCAAAGCAATCATTGGAGTCTGGAGCAGTCTTCTGATTTACCAGCTCCTCTCAAACCATCAAACCCAAGCCATCATGGAAAACGGGCACTAAATAGTGGTGATGATGATGATGATGCCATTGGTGGTGTTGGTCGCAGACACGATGATGATGGTGACGATGTTGCTGGTGATGATAATGGTGCTGATTAAGCTGATAACGATGATAGTGATGATAATGGTGATGATGGTGGTGGTGATGATGATGATGAGGATAATGGTGATGATGATGATGATGCCATTGGTAGTGTTGGTCGCAGACACGATGATGATGGTGACGATGTTGCTGGTGATGATAATGATGATGATGAAGCTGATGACGATGATAGTGATGATAATGGTGATGATGGTGGTGATGATGATGATGATGAGGAGGATAATGGTGATGATGATGATGGTGATGATGATGGTGATGGTGATGATGAGAAATTTTCTTCCTGGCAAAATACAGGGAAAGGCTTTCTTAAGGGTTTGAACATGCCTCAACCATATTTGAACCAGTGACAAGTTTGTATCGACTTTCTACCTTCAGCATCTCTGAATAGCGTTTACCTGATGGCTTATCATTCTGATATTGGTGTTAAGTTTGATGGTGACAGTGGCGATGGTGGTGGTGGGGGTGCTGCTGCTGCTGCTGCTTTGTTTGTTTGTTTGTTTCTTTGTTTGTTGAATGAAGCGGTCTTCGTCCCTTGGGAGAAGTCCGAAACGTTGGTCCTTTGCTATTTGTAAGACCCGCAGAAGAGAAAGCAGGTCAACCCCCAACACCGAGAGGTTCAGCGGTTGCGTAGGAAGTCGGGGTCAAGAAACTAGAAGAAAGAGTGAGAGAAAGTTGGAGCGAAAGAGTACAACAGGGGTCGCCACCACCTACTGCCAGAGCCTTGTGGAGCTTTAGGTGTTTTCACTCAATAAACACACACAACGCCCGGTCTGGGAATCGAAACCGCGATCCTCCGACCGTGAGTCCGCTGCCCTAACCACTGGGCCATTGTGCTTCCTGCTGTTGCTGCTGCTGGCAATGGCTGTGGCAGCAGTGGCAGCAGTGGTGGTGGCAGCAGTGGATCATCATTGTTTGATGAGGAAGACTCAGTTGTTTGATCTGAACTGAATTATCTACCCTTGAATTAATATTCAAATGGCTGAGTATACCTCAGTCACATGTAGCCTTAATGTAATCCTCAGCAGATTCAGTGTGACACGGGAATGTGTCTGTTTTGTTTGTATGTGACAAGGGTGAACCTTTAAATTACAGGAATTGACCATCGAATAGACTTCTGTCCAGTTTCCCTCTACCCAGTTTCATTCGCAAATTATGTGTTGAAGCATGGCTATAAATCAAAAATGATCACATGGAGGAGTTGAACCAAGGACCACGAAGGCTGGAAAAGGAAACCAACCATCTAACCATTCAGCCAAACACCTAATATATAACTAAATGTGTTCAGCCTTATCCCATACCACCATTCAATGGCACTCATGTGTGTGTGTGGGTGTGTGTGTGAAGAGAGAACTTGGCAATTTATAGCAAAAGAAAGGAGAGAAAAAATAGGCTCTGAGCAGAGATGACAGTTACGCCTACCTGGTTATGCTTCAGGTAAAACAATAAAATACCTAAAAAAAACAAACAAAAACCAGTTAAAATATTTCATAAAATGAGGTTGTATTATAGGAACTTCATTCTCTGTACTTTGGTAAAAATGCAATGTCTTCGGAGAACTAATACTTTTTCCATTAAGGTCTATATTTGGTATCATCTTGCAATGTTATTTGTGCTTCAAAGTAGATAAGTACTTCTTCTTCTCCATATTCCTGAGTTCTCTGTATCTTGTATCCAAAGTCTTCATATCTAATTGCACTCTAGTTTCCATTATAATATATATTTCTTCTTTGATGTTTTTTTTCTCTAGAATTGTTTTTTTTTTATTTTCCTAACATGTCTCAAGAGTTCTTCATAGTCATATACACTTACAGAATACTTCTTATGCTATCCTTCTAGATTACCATTGTTATGATTTAAGCAGCAGAAGCAGTGAGCTGGCAGAATCGTTACCAAACTGGGAAAGATGCTTAGCAGTATTTCATCTTATCTTTACATTCTTGAGTTCAAATACCACCAAGGTTGACTTTGCCTTTCATCCTTTTGGGGTCAATAAATTAAGTACCTATTTCTTTACTACCCACAAGGGGCTAAACACAGAGGGGACAAACAAGGACAGACAAACGGATTAAGTCGATTACATCGACCCAAGTGCGTAACTGGTACTTATTTAATCGACCCCGAAAGGACGAAAGGCAAAGTCGACCTCGGCGGAATTAGAACTCAGAACGTAGCAGCAGACGAAATACGGCTACGCATTTCGCCCGGCATGCAAACATTTCTGCCAGCTCGCCACCCTAACAAATTAAGTACCAGTTGCGTACTGGGGTCGATCTAATCAAATGGGACCCTCTCCCAAACATTTCGGGCCTTGTGCCTAGAGAAGAAAAGAATCATTAGCACACTAGGAAAAATGCTTAGCAGTATTTTATCCATCTTTACATTCTGAGTTCAAATTTCACCAAGGTTGACTTTGCCTTTCACCCTTTCAGGGGTCAAAAAAAATTAATTGCAGCTGAGCATTAGAGTCAATATAATTAATTAGCCCCCTTCTGCAAAATCTCAAGCCTTGTGCCTTTAATGAAAAGGATTATCACTCTGGCAGCAAACTTTGGGGATTATTAGCATATCAGACAAAACACTCAGCAACATTTCTTTTGATGCTTTTTTTCATTCTGAGTTCAAATTCAGCCAAGGGCAATCTTGTCATTTGTCCTTTTGGGGTCAGTAACATAGGTACTGGATGAGTACTAAAGACAATAAAATCATCTA
This sequence comes from Octopus sinensis, assembly GCF_006345805.1. Classification (NCBI taxonomy): domain Eukaryota; kingdom Metazoa; phylum Mollusca; class Cephalopoda; order Octopoda; family Octopodidae; genus Octopus; species Octopus sinensis. The sequence continues at coordinate 84,818,701 of NC_043005.1, read as the reverse complement.
AACACCCACCTCTAATCATTGGCCTTATGCTAGCATTTAAAGCAAATATTATTATTATTACTATTATTATTATTATTATTTTTAGGTGCAGGAGTGGCTGTGTGGTAAGAAGCTTGCTTCCCAATCACATGGTTCTCAGTTTGATCCCACATCATGGTACATTCAGCAAGTATCTTCTGCTATAGCCTCGGGTCAACCAAAACCTTCTGAGTGAATTTGGTAGACGGAAATTGAAAGAAGCCCATATATATATATATATATATATATATATATATATACATATACATGTATGTATATATATGTATGTATATGTTTGTGCGGCTGTGTTTGTCCACATAGCATTGCTTAACAACCATTCGGCAGTTCAGCAAAAGAGACCAATCGAATAAGTACTAGGCTTACAAAGAATCGGTTCTGGGGTCGATTTGTTTGACTAAAGGCAGTGCTCCAGCATAGCCACAGTCAAATGACTGAAACAAATGAAAGGATAAAAGAATTATTATTATTATTATTATTATTGTTATTATTATTATTATTATTATTATCATTATTATTATTATTATTATCATTCAGTAGTTTTATTTTTATAGTGTGCTTTCACTTCCCTACCGAGCGCAGCTCTGTGTGCCTTGGGTATGTGCTGTGATTTGTTGTGATGCTCTGATGGTTATTGTATGGAAAGTGTTCTGCGTAGGATGTGTGCAGTGCCTAGTAGTGCAATTTTCTGTATGTTATATGTGTTTATAAGTCCTGGTGTTTTTGTTATGTATTTGTCTGAATATTTTTTTATCATGCCTAATGCACCTACTATGATAGGAATTGTTTCTGTTTTTAGATTCCATATTCTGGTTACCTCTATTTCCAGGTCTTTGTATTTTGAAAGTTTCTCCATTTCTTTTAGAGACACATTGTCATCTGCTGGTATTGATACATCAATTAGAAAGCATTTTTTTCTTCGTGATCTCTGACAACTATATCTGGTCTGTTGGCCTTAATTTTTCTATCTGTGTGTATCGGCATATCCCAGAGTATGGTTGCTTTCTCGTTTTCTGTGACCTTTTCTGGTGTGTGCCTATACCATCTTTTTTCTGTTGTTATTCCATTATGTTGGCATAGCTTCCAGTGTATGTAGGTTCCAACTCTGTCATGTCTATGAATATATTCCTTCTTAGCCAGGACTGGGCAGCCAGGACTGGGCAGCCAGAGATAATATGATTTATTGTTTCTTATCCATCTCCACATATTCTGCAGTTACTTGTTATATTTCTTTTCATCATATATATGGTGGTGGTGGTGGTGGTGGTGGTGGTGGTAGTAGTAGAGCTGGCAGAATTGTTAACATGCTGGACAAAATGAACTTTGTGGCATTTAGCCTAACTATATGTTCTGAGTTCAAATCCTGCTCAAGTTAACTTTGCTTTTGCCAGGAAGGGAGGAAGAAAGAATGATGGAATGAAAGAAGGAACAAACTTCCCCCACCACCACCACCACAGCCAACTCTAGTTTTTTGAACTGAAACATTAATTATTGATCACCAAATTATGAGTAGCAAATTTGAACAACTGAGTGGTTTGAACTCATAATGCAGAGAACTGCAGCGACAATGGCAAGAAGTTCTTATGCCTTGGCAATTCCCGAATTCGCCACCCTTACACTCGTATATAGCTGTACATATCAATATATATATATATATATATATATATATATTATATATATATGTATACACACACACACACATAACCACACACACATACACACATACACACACATACACACACATACATACATACACAGGCACATACATACACACGCATATACACACACAAACACACACACACACAAACACACATACATTCACGCACAACCTCACACACAAGCACATACACACACAAACCACACACACACACACACATACACATAATACACACAAACACACAAACAAACACACAAACACACACACACACACACACGCATGCATACATAATGTAAACACTTTAATTCCACCTGTTGTATAATTGGCGTAATTACCTTTAATTATCTGAAATTGGTAAATATCATCATTTGAACTTTATCTCATGAAGAAGTACCTTCATACCTTGTTCTACTTCTCTTCCTTCCATTCTGCAATACCAAATATTGAAGAGATATGATGGAATAAACAATTTATTATGGTGATCAATGGTTTTTGTTTCTCAGATCAGGAGAACAGTGACCATGGGTGAAGAATTCTCAGCATAAAATTGAAATTAAAAATGTTGGAGATCTCTACAGACACAGCCATGGCCGTGTGGTTAAGACACTTGCTCTGCACCCATGTGGTTTGCGGGTTCAATTCCACTGCATGGCACCTTGGGGAAAAGCCACGCCTTCGCCTAAGACAAATGTAACAAGATCTAACATAAATTAGCATAAATGCTGTATAAAACAAAAGGTATTTGTTGAAGTGAGAATTCAATAAGCGGCCATAAGATGGCGCCAAAGATGTGGGAAACAGAGACAAAACTATGTAGTATGCGGGTGGAGGATTATGAAGAATCATGTTTGGATAAGGGGAAAAGGGGACACTGGAATTCATTAGAAAATGGTGGGTTGAGAAATGGATGGAAATGGTAAAAATAGATGCAGAAGTGGTTATTGGAAATGATTCTTGAGTGATCTTATTGATGTAACAGAGACACAAAGCGGAAGTGTCTGGAATCAATAGAAATATAGTGATGTCTCTATGTCATCATCATCATCATCATCATCGTTTAACGTCCGTTCTCCATGCTAGCATCGGTTGGACGGTTCGACCGGGGATCTGGGAAGCCAGAAGGCTGCACCAGGCTCTGGTCTTATCTGGCGATGTTTCTACAGCTGGATGCCCTTCCTAACGCCAACCACTCCGTGAGTGTAGTGGGTGCTTTTTACGTGCCACCTGCACTGGTGCCAGGCGAGGCTGGCATCGGCCATGGTCGAATTGGTGCATTTTACGTGCCACCTGCACAGAAGCCAGTCGAGGCGGCACTGGCATTGGCCACGATTCGGATAGTGCTTTTTATGTATCTCCAGTCCAGGGGTCCTGGCATCTGCCGGGTGCCAGTCATAGGATTGGTTCAATTTCGATTCTGATTTCCCTTGCCCCAACAGGTCTTTGCAAGCAAAGCGGGGTTGGCATAGGTGCCTGTCATCGGATGAGGTTCAATATCGACTTTGCTTGCCCCAACAGGTCTTTGTGTGTCCAAGGGAGGAAAGGCATGCATAAGTGGGCTGGACTCACTTGTCCTGCCTGGTCTTTTCACGCACAGCATATTTCCAAAGGTCTCGGTCATTGGTCATTTCCTCAGTGAGACCTAAAGTTCGAAGGTCGTGCTTCACCACCTCGTCCCAAGTTTTCCTGGGTCTACCTCTTCCACGGGTTCCCTCCACTACTAGGGATTGGCACTTTTTCACACACCTATCTTCATCCATTCTCGCCACATGACCATACCAGCGCAATCGTCTCTCTTGCACACCACAACTGATGCTCCTTAGGTCCAACATTTCTCTCAGGGTACTAACACTCTGTCGAGCATGCACACTGACATTACACATCCATCGGAGCATACTGGCTTCATTTCTCGCGAGCTTACGCATGTCCTCAGCAGTCACGGCCCATGTTTCACTGCCATTTAGCATGTATATATACACACACACATATATATATATATATATTATATATATAGAGAGAGAGAGAGAGAGAGAGAGAGAAATAGAAAGATACACTCACACAAGTAAGCACATAAATGCAAAACAAGGTGGAAACGTAGTACTCAAATACTGAAGGTAGAGTAATATGCTTTTTTATTAAAGCTGCTTATATACATACATATATTTACACACACACACACACATATATATATATATATATATATATATACATATAAATATAGATAGATAGATGATAGAGATAGATAGTTAGATAGCTAGATAGATAGATAATACAAGCATCCATATTTTATACATATATATGCATATATATATGTGTGTATGTATATATATATTTATTTATATTATATAGAGGGTATTACTATACATAAATGTCACATACTAGGAGGGACTCTTAAAGTCAAAACTACCAAAATAAATAAATGGTTGTTCGTCTGGTATGTTTATTTTGTTCATTCATCATAAATCTTGAATTATGCTTGCATTGAGGATTAAAAAGTGCATTGCTGCACTAGTTATTAAATCACGGTGATATGCAGCTAAATTCTGTTTTTAAATGACTTGCTTTGAGAGTTGCATTTGGCATGTTGTGTTTATTTATTTTGGTAGTTTTGACTTTAAGAGTCCCTCCTACCATGTGGCATTTATGTATAGTAATGCCCTCTATATAATATAAATAAATATATTTAAGTGAAAACAATTGGTGGATATTTTCTCTTATGAGGGTTTTCACGCTAACTACTTGATAAATTCTTATAAAGATTTTATCCTATTTTTAAATTGTATATATACATATATATATATGCAAAAATGGGACAAGAACGCAAAACATTCAGACAGTTAGGTGATACAAAAAAGGAACAACAAAACATCCACACAGACGATACAAAGAAAACAAGGACGGGTCATTTGGAGTTTTCTATCCTCAGTCGAGTTCCAGATTATCTTTGCAATTTCAGCTGTTTATACTCAAGATTACTCCAATCAGGTAAGATCCAAGGAAAAACTAAGCTAAGAGCATTAGATTCCTTGTAAGAAAGCATCAAATGTATACAAAAACAAGGATGGAAAAAAAAACAGAGAAACATTACACAAATACAAATGCAATTAAATGGACATAACAACAGGTGTCTTTCGATAATCAAATTAATAATAACAAACGCTGGATAATTGTCTGCTCATTACAGCTGTTTCTTATGCATCTTTTTAATAGAAGAATGAGAACATTATTTCATTGCAAAAAAGGCATTTTTCATCAGATGAAACAATTTTACAAATACAAGAATATCCCAAGAATACAGCAAGGATGTGGCTGAAGTCTGTTGAGGCCAAATATGAAATGGACCAAGGAAGATGGCCGTTGAAGTTAAGAATATAGTTCATCAAAGTGTATAATATGATATCTAAGGTCAACGACCCAGGTGAGATAGGAGTTTGCTAGACTAGTTCTTAGTTTGGCTGGAGTGGGGTGTAGTGATATTTTGTTATAGTAGTCTTAGAGAAGTGGGTAGCAAGGAGAGGTCCTAATATAAATTAAGGATAAAGAAAGAAAGAATAAATAAAACAAAAGTTAAGAGTGAAAAAATAAAAACATACAAGTCAATTAGGCATAGGGTCGGGGTTTAGGATATGCTAACTAAGGCTAAAGGACAAAGGGATGGGGGCAGAAATAGATAGAATTTAGAGGTGTTCTCTGGAGATTGAAAGTTGAGGGAGGGTACAAAGGAAATTGAATTATAAGATCTCGCTTTGATGGAATTGTAGTGTTAGTAATAGTAAAGTATTAAAGATTGATGAGGTTATATAAAAAACTACACTGAGTAGGGAGTTAGAGAAAATACCAGGTTGGATATCAAAGAAAGCCACCAGTAGGGAGCAGTTTGAGGATTAACAATATGGAATGTGGAATGCTATACAGGTCATTCTTTTATTCTTTTATTTTTTTACTTGTTTCAGTCATTTGACTGCAGCCATGCTGTAGCACTGCCTTTAATCACACAAATCGACCCCATGGCTTATTCTTTGGAAGCCTAGTACTTATTTTATTGGTCTCTTTTGCTGAATCACTAAGTGGCAGGGACGTAAACACACCAGCATCGGTGGTGGGGTGACAAACACAAATACACACACATGCACACACATATATATATATATATACGAGGTGCTTATTTCAGTTTCCATCTACAAAATCCACTCACTAGGCTTAGGTCAGCCCGAGCCTATAGCAGAAGACACTTGCCCAAGGTACCACACAGTGGGACTCAACCCAGAACCATGTGGTTGGTAAGCAAGCTACTTACCACACAGCCACTCATGCACCTGTTGATATTATTTAACTAGATAATATAATCACCATTGTGTGAATCAGGTGAAGCAACTCCAGACAATAATCGTGGGTAAAAGGTAGGATAGTGTGTTGCATCTATTATTTAACAAGCGCAGCAGAAATAACTGTGTCTTGGGGTAAGGAATACACACCTAATGGAATTGGAGAAGAACTGGTTAAGGTGTGCAGGCTGCTACATTTAGGTTAGATATCTTTGCTATCGCTATTGCATAATACCAGGAACCCCAGAGATGAAATGGTTTGTTCCTTCAATATAGCATACCATGCAAGTATAGCAAGAGTGGTTAGAAAGTAAAAGTAAAGGGAAATGAGACTAGAAGGACTCAGAAGCAAGGAGGCAGATCGATCGACTTTGGGGTCAAATTAGATTGGCCCAGGTCAGGAGCTATTATAGAAGTAGTTTAATGTCCTTAAAATATTTAAAAGTGCCGATAGCCTTATGTATATGGGTAAGACAAAGGTCTAGTTTATTATTTAGTAGACTTTCACTATTTGATCTCTTTAAAATTTCAGTTTCAAGCTGCAAAGCCTGTACCTATATCTAATGTTAATGTCCCAAAGAGATACACAAGCAAAATGGTATGATTACAACCATATTCAACATTTCCCTTTTTCTTCTCTATGCCCTTCTTTTTTCTCTATTCTTCACTCTGATGAAGCTCCATGTTTAGCATATCAATGGCAATAGCATACAACATTGGAAGCAGAAACAGCTGTTAGATGGGTTGAAGTTGTAGGATGTAAAAGCACCCACTACACTCTCAGAATGGTTGGCATTAGGAAGGGCATCCAGCTGTAGAAACTCTGCCAGATCAGATTGGAGCCTGGTGCAGCCATCTGGCACGCCGGTCCACAGTCAAACCGTCCAACCCATGTTAGCATGGAAAGCGGACATTAAACGACGATGATAATGATGATGAGGATGATGATAACATACATACTTTATATATATATATATATGTATATGTTGGCATTTTTTATTGCTTTCGAAGGGCTGTGGCTGCGCAGTAGATTTTGAAAAAGTTAGGATATATAAACAAGGGGCACATAGTTTGATTGCCTTGTGTTTATATGTTTAACCCTAGGTGTTCCTGCTGAAGATGATTTTACCTGGCAAGTGTATATGTTATTCATTTACTTGCTAACCTAAAATCCGAAACCAATTGGTCCAAGAAACTAGATGGTAAA
>NC_043005.1:84798979-84806479 GCF_006345805.1 Octopus sinensis | reverse complement strand
CAAAAGAGTACAACAGGGGTCGCCACCACCCCCTGCCAGAGCTTTGTGGAGCTTTAGGTGTTTTCACTCAATAAACACACACAACGCCCGGTCTGGGAATCGAAACCGTGAGTCTGCTGTCCTAACCATTGGGCCATAGTGCTGTTGATGTTGATGTACTTGACTCAGTAGGTCTCCTCAAGCATGGCATGTCGTCCTATGATCCAAGGTCCTTTTGAGTGGACTGCACCCTTTAGACTCATGCCCTGAATAAGTTTCTTTTTCCAGAAGCACACAGCCAGAAATATCGAGACTTAGTCATTTAACTCTTCCGTATTCGGATTACTCTGTCAAATGTAAGGCTTATCTATTCACAATCTTTTCAATTAAATCAAAAGCTGACCTCAACAAGATTGGAACTCTGACCAGACTGACCGTAACTAAACAGAAAGGAAATATTCTTGTCTGGTGTGTTAACCCCTTACCCGGCAGAAACGAATATATGCGTTTTGACCGAAATCGTTTTTTGCCATCTCTGGCGAGTTAACTCGTCAAAAGATAGACTCGCCAAAATCGACAGCAAACGAGTTCCTTCGTCTAAAAACGGGTTAACTCGTTTCTGCCCAATGCCTTAATTTAAAATCAATATTATTGAATTAAAATTCATAATAAATAAGGTTTGAAATATACCTCGAAATCACCATTCAAAACATAGTAAAATAAAACAATTAAAAAATATGTCTGAAAAAATACATTTATTTTCAAAATAATTGTTGGGTAAGGGGTTAATAATTCTGCTAAATCCTTGCTAATTTAAAACAGACATTATCTAATGTTCGTTAGTTTTTCCTTGTCAGGATGAGAATTTAAATCATCATGTTATAATTGATGGAAGAGTAAATAATAAACTGTGATAAGGTAGCGGAGTAGATAATTTTACAGATACAGTTAGGGATGGGGTTAGCTTAAAGAATACAGATAAGGGCTACATTTAGAGCTGGGGCTTGTGTTATTGTTCCTGACAAATGGAGGTTCAAAAGTAATTTGAGATATCAGACATTTATCAGGGAACTGAATGTGTTGTCTGTTGGCGTTGTTGTTGTTGTTGCTGTTTTTGAAGTTGATGTTTGTTTGAATTGATGTAGACACACGTTAATTTTGGTGATGAGTAAGGAGCAGATGTAGAAAAAAGGGGGGTAGATGTGAATCAGTATGAGAGTACGTGAACATGTGTAGGTATATGTATATATATGTGTGTGTGTGTGTATATATCATATATATATATGTGTGAGCATGTGTGTATATATCATATATGCATATATATATGTATATATATCATATATATATATGTATCATATACATATATATATATATGTATATATATATATATATATATATATATATATATATATTGAAGTAGATAAATGAATTATCTTATTCGGATAATTTAAATGATAACCGATACCTGGGTAGCAAAAATCACAACAGAAAAGGCACGGTTGAGGTTACGACCATGGGGCCTGAAATCCGTGCCTTAGTGCGGAAATTTGAAGTTTTATATATTTAGTGTAGGAAGAAATGGAGCTGACGAAGATTTAACAAAATTCCTTTTTATTATTTTTTAATACATATGTTCAAAGGCTGCAAAGTCCCTAATTCAGATTGAATAGGAGTCCATTTTGCAGCCTTCTCTTCAGGAAAATCCAGGAACTTAATTCTCCAACAAAATGCACAGCAAGCTTTCGACAAAATGCTCACGAGGGCCCATGGAATAAATATATATATATCTATATTATATATATATATATATATATATATATATATATATATATATATCGTATATATACATATATCATACATGAGTGTGTATGTGTGTATGCATCATATATGTGTGTGTGTATATATATATATACGTAGACTTCATCCTCACCAGACAGCGGGATGCAGGGTCGCTCTTAAATACAAAGACCCTCCCGGATAAAGAGTGTATCCCCCAGCATAGGCTAATAATTAGTGACTTTAGGCTTGAGGCCAGAAGGACTCCAAGAAACAGACCAATCCAGAAAAGAAGGATTTGGAAGCTAAAGAACCCTTCACATGGTCAGAGATTTAGGGACATCCTCATCAAGAAATTTGATGAGAGGGAGGAGGAGCTACAGACGTCGACATAGAAGGTAGCTGGAAATTCCTACGGGACAGCTTGCTGAGTGCCACAGACCAAGTCTGTGGATGGTGCAAAGTTCCTTCCAGACCTAGAGTTACGTGGTGGTGGAATAGTGCAGTAGACAAAGCCATTAGTTCTAAGAAACAGGCCTGGAGAGCCTGGAGGGATGGGAGTAGCAGGGAACCGTACCAAGTAGCCAAAAGGGAGGCCGGGCGGCAGGTATACATAGCCAAAGATATAGCAGAAAAGAAGAAGTTTGCCAATGTCCAGCGACGTGAGGACCAAAAGAGATTGAGGTATTCGTATTGCTAGACAGTGTGTGAGAGAAAATAGTGATGTTACAGGAGATAAATGTGTCCGCATGGATGATGGGGCACTTGCCTTTAATGTTGGTGAAAAGAAAGAGGCTTGGAGAAGCCATTATGAAAGACTGCTGAATGTGGAGAATGAATGGGAGGAGGAGAGCCTGCCAATGTTGACCCAGTAGAGGGACCAGCTATCCGAATAGACGGCTCCCTAGTAGATAAAGCAATTAAGGATATGTAACCAGGTAAAGCCCCCGGCCCATCAGGAATCACTGCTGAGATGCTTAAAACAGCTGGTTATGGGGCTATGGCCTAGTCACCCGTATTGTTAACCAGTAGTTCACAATGGAGTCATACCCAATGACTGGCGTAGCAGCACCATAGTCAACTGCTACAAGGGTAAGGGTGATGCTCTAGATAGAAATAACTACAGGGGTATTAAACTGTTGGATCAGGTGATGAAGACCACAGAGAGGGTCTTAACCCATCTCATTAGGGAGAGAATTTGCTTAGATGAGATGCAGTTCGGTTTTGTGCCAGGTAGAAGCACCACTGATGCTATATTCCTGGTCTGACAACTGCAGGAGAAGTACCTAGCTAAAGATAAACCCCTCTACATAGCTTTTGTGGACTTGGAGAAAGCCTTTGACAGGGTTCCCCGATCCCTTATCTGGTGGTCGATGCGGAAACTGTTGATTGACAAATGGCTAATAAGGGCTGTACAGGCTCTATACAGAGAGGCTGTCAGCAAGGTTAGGATTGGCAACGAATATAGTGAAGAATTCCGGGTAGAAGTAGGTGTACATCAGGGCTCAGCCCTCAGTCCCCTTTTATTCATCATAGTCCTCCAGGCAATATCAGAGGAATTCAAAACAGGTTGCCCCTGGGAGCTCCTCTATGCTGATGACCTGGCCCTCATAGCAGAATCACTACCAGAACTAAAAAAGAAATTTCTGATGTGGAAACAAGGGTTAGAATCTAAGGGCCTTAGAGTAAATGTAGCGAAAACCAAAGTTATAGTATGCAGAAAGGCGAACTCAGCACCCCCCCTCGGGCAGGTGGCCCTGCTCGAGCTGTAGGAAAGGTGTAGGTAGAAACTCCATAAGATGCACCCAGTGTAAGCTATGGACGCATAAGAGGTGCAGCAACATCAAAGGGAAATTAACTGATAAGATAGCTTTCATGTGCGGCAGATGCACAGGGACAATAGACACCACAGACACTCAAAAAACAGATTCCATCACACTCCAGGGGGATAAACTAGAAGTAGTTGATAGTTTCCGCTACCTGGGTGACCAAGTTAGTAGTGGGGGTGGATGCTCAGAGCGTGTTGCCACTAGAATACGAATAGCCTGGGCAAAGTTTAGAAAGCTCCTACCCCTACTGGCGACAAAGGGTCTCTCACTCACAGTGAAAGGTAGATTGTATGATGCATGTGTGCGAACTGCCATGCTCCACGGCAGTGAAACATGGGCCGTGACTGCAGAGGACATGCGTAGACTTGAAAGAAATGAAGCTAGCATGATCCGCTGGATGTGTAATGTCAGTGTGAATGCACGACAGAGTGTAAGCACCCTGAGAGAAATGCTAGGCATAAGAAGCATCAGATGCGGTGTGCAAGAGTGATGCTTGCAATGGTATGGTCATGTACTGCGGATGGATGAGGAGAGATGTGTGAAGAAGTGCCACTCCCAAACAGTTGAAGGAATCAGGGGAAGAGGTAGACCCAGGAAGACATGGGATGAGGTAGTCAAGCATGACCTCAGAGCGTTGGGCCTCACTGAGGCAATGGCGAAGGACCAAGACCTCTGGAGATGTACTGTGACTACTAAGACCCGGGATGCTCCCGGCACCAGTTCCGCATACCCCCTGCCCATCCAAAGTACCTTAGATCCCGGAACATCTCGCTGTGCTTGAGGAGACCTGTCGAGTCAAGTGCATATACATGAACATCGAACCAAATATCAATGGAAACAGTAGTTGTGATACCTGTGCCGGTGACACATAAAAAGCACCATCCGAACGTGGCCGTTGCCAGTGCAGCCTCCACTGGCTCCTGTGCCGGTGGCACATAAAAAGCACCATCCGAACGTGACCGATGCCAACCCCGCCTCGAATGGCTTCTGTGCTGGGGGCACATGAATATCGAACCAAATATCAATGGAAACAGTAGTTGTGATACCTGTGCCGGTGACACTTATAAAGCACCGTCCGAACGAGGCCGTTGCCAGTGCAGCTTCCACTGGCTTCTGTGCCGGTGGCAAATAAAAAGCACCACCCGAACGTGACCGATGCCAACCCCGCCTCGAATGGCTTCTGTGCTGGGGGCACATGAATATCGAACCAAATATCAATGGAAACAGTAGTTGTGATACCTGTGCCGGTGACACTTATAAAGCACCGTCCGAACGAGGCCGTTGCCAGTGCAGCCTCCACTGGCTTCTGTGCCGGTGGCAAATAAAAAGCACCACCCGAACGTGACCGATGCCAACCCCGCCTCGAATGGCTTCTGTGCCGGTAGCACATGAATACCAAACCAAATATCAATGGAAACAGTAGTTGTGATACCTGTGCCAGTGACACATTAAGTAGCCCCCACTGGCTTCTGTGCCGGTGGCACATAAAAAGCAACATCCGAACGTGGCCGATGCCAGCACCGCCCCGACTGGCTTCTGTGCCGGTGGCACATAAAAAGCACCATCCGAACATGACCAATGCCAGCACCACCTCGTCTGGCTAAAGCACCAACCGATCGTGGGATCCCGGAACATCTCGCTGTGCTTGAGGAGACCTGCTGAGTCAAGTGCATGTACATGAACATCGAACCAAATATCAATGGAAACAGTAGTAGTTGTGATACCTGTGCCGGTGACACATAAAAAGCACCATCCGAACGTGGCTGTTGCCAGTGCAGCCTCCACTGGCTTCTGTGCCAGTGGCACATAAAAAGCACCATCCGAACGTGACCGATGCCAACCCTCGCCTCGAATGGCTTCTGTGCCGGTGGCACATAAAAAGCACCATCCGAACGTGACCGATGCCAGCACCGCCTTGACTGGCTTCTGTGCCGGTGGCACATAAAAAGCAACATCCGAACGTGGCCGATGCCAGCTCCGTCCCGACTGGCTTCTGTGCCGGTGGCACATAAAAAGCACCATCCGAACGTGACCGATGCCAGCACCGCCTTGAAATGGCTTCTGTGCCGTTAGCACAAAAAAAAAAAAAAAAAAAGCACCAACTGATCGTGGCCGATGCCAGACCCCTCTGGCACCTGTGCAGGTGGCATGTAAAAAGCACCCACTACACACGCGGAGTGGTTGGCGTTAGGAAGGGCATCCAGCTGTAGAAACACTGCCAGATCAGACTGGAGCCTGGAGCAGCCCCTGGCTCCCCAGACCTAGGTTGAACCGTCCAACCCGTGCTAGCGCGGAAAACGGACGTTAAACGATGATGATGATGATATGTATGGTGATGGTGATGGTGATGGGGATGATGATAACGACGACAGAACCTAAGTACTTTTGTTGGGAAGCTGCATTATCCTTTACACTACACTGAGTTTGTGACGAAAAATCCTTCCCTTATAAATGCCATCCAGCAGCTTCACATATGAAAGTATTGGGAGAGGTTACAGGTTTGAAGGACCCACCAACAGATTTGTATAAATACATGTATATAATTATTATTATCTAACTCAGGGTACACAACTGAAACAGCATTAGATTAAAATAGCTATATGTGTACCATACTTAACACACATACATTCACACACATGCTTACATATATATATATATATACCATATATATATATATATATATATATATATATATACCTATATATATATATATATATATATATATATATATATATATATATATATAATATATATATACACATATATATATATACAAAATTTAGAGGACTGACTGCTAAAAAAAATGGACAGCCTATATGCTAGATATAGACATCAAAATCACCATATTTTCCACGAATAATGTGTTCTCAAGAAAAAATTCAGCAAAAAGCAAAGTGTAAAAATAAGCAAGACAAATGAAAATATACGAAATAAAAAACGATTACCTATGTACTAATTAGTTTCACTTGTTAATATTTACGTATATAGATATGCAAACATCTGCAAGATCATCAGCATAGTCTGTCGTTTACAAAACACAATTTCCAGAACTAGATACAGAACACTCAACCAAAATCAAGCATATATAAAGTTTTACAAATTATATTTATGTGTATGCCTTCAAATGCCTTCACTTTGGTGTGCTGAGATCGGAAATTACTCTGCAGTTAATAAACTACAGCAGTTAATTTACCGGCTAGAGAACATTTTTTAATTTAAAATTCAATAAGGGTAGAAATTGATATTAATCAATTAAAACCAGTGGCCTAGCATAATTTTAAAACATCCGAAGATTAAAATTTTTTCTTACATACAAAATTTAGAGGACTGACCACTAAAAAAATGGACAGCCTATATGCTAGATATAGCATTTTTTTTTCTTGGGAAAACATTCTTCATGGAAAATGGCAATTTTGACGTCTATATCTAGCATATAGGCGTTAGGAAGGGCATCCAGCTGTAGAAACACTGCCAGATCAGACTGGAGCCTGGTGCAGCCCTGGCTTCCCAGACCCTGGTCGAACCGTCCAACACATGCTAGCGCGGAAAACGGACATTAAACAATGATGATGATGATGATGATATACAAAATTTAGAGGACTGACCACTAAAAGTGGACAGCCTTTATGCTAGATATAGACGGCAAAATCGCCGTTTTCCACGAAGAATGTGTTCTCAAGAAAAAAAAAATATATATATATCTCATTGAAGAGTATGACATTGGGGTTTTGGTCCGAGAAAAAAATCTCTTCTTAGATGTGTAGTGTTAAAAGCACAATATATATCAGAGCAAAGTGAATATCATTGCAGCATTTTATCCTTTTGTGTTTTGTCAATGGCATGCATGCAGTTTCACATGCCTAGAAGAAACTTGTCCCCACTCAGATATAGAGAAAGGGATTTTCAGTTGTGTATA
>NC_043005.1:84791479-84793979 GCF_006345805.1 Octopus sinensis | reverse complement strand
TGAGGTATTTTTCGATGTTGTTGTTGTTATTATTATTATTATTATTATTATTATTATTATTATTATTATTATTATTATTATTATTATTATTATTATTATTTACATTTGATGATATTTGTCCTCATCTTGTTTGTTGTTAACACATTTCGGCTGATATACCCTCCAGCCTTCATCAGTGTCTTGGGGAAATTTGAACCTGGGTTCTCATTCCTAAGGTATTTTTGATGTTATTATTATTATTATTATTATATATTATTATTATTATTGGTCGTATACTGTCAACTCAATGTGACAGTCCCGTAAGGGAATTACACCACTGCCATTTAGCCCTAGGAAACATCAACGTCTCCTGTCGGCTTTGACACATTTTCTGTCGATGTTTCCTAGGGCTAAATGGTGGTGGTGTAATTCCCTTACGGGACTGTCACATTGAGTTGACAGTATATGACCACTCTATCACTCCACCACTGCTTATGTCTCTCTGAGACATTTAGAAATTCGATATTTCTAATTACTATAATTATTATTATTATTATATTATTATATTATTATTATTATTGTTATTGTTATTATTATTATTATTATTGTTATTGTTATTATTATTATTATTATTATTGTTATTGTTATTATTATATTATTATTATTATTATTATTTTATTATTATTATTATTATTATTATTATTATTATATATTATTATTATTATTATTATTATATTATTATTATTATTATCATTATTATTATTATTATTATATTATATTATTATTATTATTATTATTATTATTATTATATTATTATTATTATTATTTTATTATTATTATCATCATTATTATTATTACTATTATTATTCAGGTTACTGCCTGATTTATAAGCTCTAAAATTCACTCCATCATTCACTCCACGGGCATATGGTGTAGTGGTTAAGAGCGTGAGCTACTAACCCTAAGATTCCAAGTTCAATTCCAGGCAGTGACCTGAATAAGTTGTGGTTATGTATTGAATGTATCTAATTATATAGACATGTAAAAACGAAGCTTGCTTCTCAACCACATGGTTCCAGGTTCTATCCTACTGCATGGCGCCTTGGACTTCTATTATAGCTTCAGGCTGACCAAAGCCTTGTGAGTGGAAAGACCATCATATGTGTATGTGCAAGTGTATGTGTTTGTTTGTATATGCATGTGTGTGTGTGAATGTGTGTGCGTGTATGTGTGCATGGGTGTGTCATTGTGTATATGCATGTGTGTGTGCATGGGTGAGTGTGTGATGTATGTGTGTCATGTGTGTGTATATGTGAATGGGTGGTGGGTGATGTGCATGCATCATGTGTGTATGCATGTGTGTGTGCATGCATGTGTGTGTATGTGCATGAGTGCATGGGTGGGTGTGTCATGTGTGTGCATGGGTGGGTGTGTCATGTGTGTGCATAGGTGGGTGTGTCATTTGTGCATGCACATGCATGGTGCGTGCATGTGTGTGTTACGTGGGTGTGTCATGTGTGTATGTATGCATGTGTTGCATGTGCATGTGTGCACATGTGCATGTCTGTATGTGTGTATGCATGTATGTGTGTGTGTGTGTGTGTGTGTGTGCATGTGTATGCTTTACATCAAAGCTTCCTTGTCAGTCTTCTTGTGAACCAGTGCATGTGTTCATCCTTGGCATAATGACCCTCCCAACATCAGTGTCGTTTAAGGGACAGTCACACTGGGCACTTACCCGGGGACTTCACAATCTGGAGGCCCTAATCCGATCTTTCTATGCTGTAGCTTACAGTCAACAAATAAATAATAAAGGGTTCAATGCTCTGATTTGTTCAGGGGCCTCTAATCCCCCTAAGACAGCCCTTCATGACATGCAACAAAAAAAAAAGAGTTTATATGTGTCAATTGTTATTCTTTTTACTTTGGGGAGGTGAAGGCACATAGCTCAGTGGTTAAAGTGTCAGGCTCACAATCATGAGGTTGTGAGTTCAACTCTCAGACCGGGCTGTGTGTTGTGTTCTTGAGGAAGACACTTTATTTCTCATTGCTCCAGTTCATTCAGCCGTAGAAATGCCTTGCGACGTCACTGGTGCCAAGCTGTATCGACCCCTTTGCCTTTCCCTTGGACAACATCAGTGGCGTTTGGAAGGGAGACTGGCATGGATGGGCGACTGCTAATTTTCCATAAACAACCTTGCCTAGACTTGTGCCTCAGAGGAGAACTTTCTGGGCACAATCATTCATGACCCAAAAGGGGTCTTTTCCCTTTATTTTGGTGACAGGTTAGATGATCTATAGCTGTATCAGCCCCTTTGCCTTTCCCTTGGACAACATCAGTGGCGTTTGGAAGGGAGACTGGCATGGATGGGCGACTGCTAGTCTTCCATAAACAACCTTGCCTGGACTTGTGCCTCAGAGGGGAACTTTCTTGGCGCAATCATTCATGATCCAAAAGGGGTCATTACCCCTTATTTTGGGGATGGGTTAGATGATCTATAGCCTCTCCCCCTAGTTTGAG
>NC_043005.1:84771479-84788979 GCF_006345805.1 Octopus sinensis | reverse complement strand
GCTGCTCTGTCAACGATCACACTCGTATGGTGCTCTTTGCACCCCGCTAGCACGGATGCCAGTCATCGAAGTGATTTTGATTTTGATTTTGATTTGATTTCACTCGCCTCAACAAGTCTTCAAATTTAAAATGAGGGTGAGAAATTAGATATTAATTTAATTGACATCGATTTCACACCAGTGATCTAGAATATAAAAAAACTGAAGGTTCAGTAAAATTGTATTATATACATATTAGAGGGAAACCACTTAGTGGTAAGACCATAGTGGATCTATTTCTAGCATAAGGGTGTCCACATAGTGGTTTCCCTCTAATATGTATATATATATGTATATAGTTAATCCAAACATGAACAAAGAGAAAACACAACAATGCAAGAACGTGGAACAAGTACAGTGTTATTGGATGCTCAGGAAAGGAAAGAAAGACGGAGAATTCAACGTTTCGAGCAGAGCTCTTCGTCAGAAACATAGAAAAAGGAATGGTCCAAGGAAGGGAAGACGGAGAAAGAAAATTGCCAACGATACACACACGGTCACATATTGAAAAATATATATATATATATAATATATAGAGAGAGAGAGAGAGAGAGAGAGAAGAGGCGTGAGAGATTGAGAGGAGGGAGAGGAGAGAAAAGAGAGAGAGAGAGAAGAGGAGAGATAATTAGATAGATAGATAGATAGATATACATATATATATATACACACACATATATATATGTTATGAACGTATAAGAGTACAAATAGAGCTTGTTCAGCCTTAGAATTCCCAAATTCCCAGTAGTATTCTTATGGTATGGTACCAATTCTAGTCTTAGGTATTCCTCGTGTGTGAAAATAAAAAGTAAAAGAGTCAAAAGGAAAAGTAAGTAAAGTTAGGCAGCTTTTAATCACTACAAATGTTTCAATACATACAGAGACCTCATATATACAGGATTAAAAATTAAGTTTAAATTAAATTATGTAACGATTTACCTGTATAAGAAGATCTTTATGTATCTCCTCAGGTGATACTCAATTGCTGACTCCATAAGTAAATCTAGATTTCCATGCTACAACATTGATGGTGTCTAACTGTACTCTTCCCTTTGACTCTTTTACTTTTTACTTTATATATATATAAAATGGTAAGACAACAAAAGAATGAAAGAGACCTCAATATTATGTAAATAGAGGAATTTATCTGTAAATATAATATGTGACAATTATTTGGTAGCCATGATAAAACTCCGAGTTTGGGATGCCGAGGTGGAAATCCACGCCCCCATCCCTTCAGTTATTTGGCCATCGGGAAGAATCCGATGGTCGGATAACTGAAGAGATGGCAGCATGGATTTCCACCTTGGCATCCAAAACTCCGAGTTTTATCATGGCTACCAAATAATTGTCACATATTACATTTACAGATATGTGTGTGCGTGTGGTGTGTGTGTGTAATGTATATATATGTATATATATATATATATAATATATATATATATTTCACAATTGAGGGTAAAATTAATTAATTAATCAATTTCACCAAGTATTCAGTATCCAAGGGACCATTTAAGGCGAATTCAATTTTACATTATATAAAAGGGCTTAGTAAAATAAATTACTTTCCGCATACTGAACTCATTAGAAATAGCAGCCAAAAAAAACTTTTCTAAAACTATTTCTAATACTTAAAGAAAACCTCTCTCATATAGTGTTTGCTCAATTCAACTCACGACAGTATGGGGGTAGAGACATTAAAAATCAATGCAAAGGTATTGTTAGAATGTACGTTTCAAGATTAGTCAAACTCGACATTTCTATCATCAGCTCAACTCCCTGGTTTGGATTTGAAAACACTGAAAGTGGGAGCATACCCTTTCGGCTTCTTCTCGCTTCTGAAGATCTGCTCGACACTAACATTAAGTATTAGAAATAGTTTTAGAAAAGTTTTTTTTGGCTGCTATTTCTAATGAGTTCAGTATGCGGCAAAGTAATTTATTTTACTAAGCCCTTTTATATATATTATATATATATATATATATATATATATATATATATACAAGCATAGGAGTGACTGTGTGATAAGTAGCTTGCTTACCAACCACACGGTTCCAGATTTTGTCCCACTGCGTGGCACTGTGGGCAAGTGTCTTCTACTATAGCCATGTGCTGATCAAAGCCTTGTGAATGAATTTGGTAGAAAGAAACTGAAAGAAGCCCAACCCATGCTACCATGGAAAATGGACATTAAACGATGATGATGATGATGATGATGTTGATGATGATATATATATGTATGTATGTATGTGTGTGTGTGTGTACGTGCACTTGACAACCAATCTTTGTGTGTTTATGTCCCCATAACTTAACAGTTCAGCAAAAGAGAAACTGAAAGAATAAGTACAAAGCTGACAAAGAATAAGTCCTGGGGTCGATTCATTTGACTAAAGGCGGTGCTCCAACATGGCCACATCCAAATGACTGAAACATATAAAATAATAAAAGAATATCATCATCGTCATCGTTGTCTTTGTCGTTTGGCATCCGCTTTCCACGCTAGCATGGGTTGGACAGTTTTACTGAGGGCTGGTGAACCAGGTGGCTGCACCAGGCTCCAATCTGATCTGGCAGTGTTTCTACAGCTGGATGCCTTTCCTAATACCAGCCACTCCAAGAGTGTAGTGGGTGCTTTTTACGTGCCACCAGCATGAGGGCCAGTCAGGTGGCACTGGCATCAACCATGCTCATACATACATACATAGATACATACATACATACATACATACATACATACATATACATGCATACATGTGTGTATGTCCCCATATATATGTATGTATGTATGTGTGTGTGTGTGTATGTATGTATGTATGCATGTATGTATGTATGGAGTAAAGATTGTTTGCCAACATAACATAGCAGTCCTGGTTTAGGATTCATGTAGCTGTAATTTAGCCCCAGGAGACATCGTCTCCGACTGGTTATACAACACAATCTGTGTCCTTATATTTTCGAACAAGAGCATCTAGCACCCCCACTCAGCTCAAAACAATATCTGTGTATCACGATTTCTGGGTTATTTCCACTCATGATATGTACTTGGAATGACCTAGTTTAAATACTGCTGGATTTTTCTCATAAGGTATTGGAATCTTACATATATACCATTCTGCCTAAAAAATGGAACTACAACTTCAATATCCCTACATATCTTACATCTATTTTCTTTTCTCCTTCTCCTTCTCTATTTTGTATCCTATCTAAATTAACCATCCTCTCACACAGTCTCTGATGAAGGGATATAATTAATAAATATCTGGAAACTGCTATAAGACCTTCTATCTATAAATATCCTAATATCTACACAGCCTTGTTTTTTTTTATCTCATTAGGCAAAAAATTCTTATGTACACATGCTGACATATGACCAACGTTGAACCCCTTATTTGCAAAATTTCTGAACCTGGAACTTAACTATGGTCTGTCTATAGTACTTATTCAGCATTACCTGACACCTTTGGGTCTCAGTGACACCATTACCTCTTATGTGTGTATATATATATATATATATATATATATTATATATTATATGTATGTATATATATATATATATTGTCCTGTATATATATATATATATATATATATATAAGATATATATATATATATCTATATGTAATATATTATATATATATATGTATATATAATAATGTATATATATAATATATATATATATATATATATATATATTTAGATTATGTATTATATATATATATATATTATATATATATATATATATATGTATAATATATAATAATAAATATTAGGGAATATATCCAAATTTACAGGGAAGTTTTGAAATAGTGGTGTTTGTCTCAAATAATATTTATATGTATATATATCTATATATATATATGTATATATATATATAATATATATATATATATATATATATATATATAATATATATAAAAAAGCAATAAAGATTCAAGTTAATTTAATGATTTACTTGAATATGGTACCTAACTTAGATGCACCAAAACAAACTATACGGTTATAAACATACAGTAATGTGGGGTGATTATAAGCGAGAAAAAAGCAACAAGAATGGATAGGTTTTTAGTACAATCGTTTCATACAAGGACAGGCTTTATTAAAAGTTGCAAAAATTGCAGCATATAAACGTGTCCCGTACTCATCAGCTAAAATACATGTGAGTTCTCTAGACATCCTAGTGGTTGAGGCTCTACTCATGAAGTAATGTAGATAATTAAGTAACATAAACAGATTTCCAAAGTTCATTAAAGTTCTTAAAGATGATGTACAGTCTTATCACAGAATTTTAAAAAAGTTTTAATAGCATCACAGAGAAGGTGACTTAATCCATAGTGTACTATGAATTTCCAGAGATATGAGGAGGGATTACATACCCACAGACGACAAATTTATCCATTGCTAATCACAACGAGGTGGGTTTCAATTCCTGCTTATTAGCATTACAGAGAGGGTTGAATTATCCTTTGTATAGATGCACACAATTTCCAATGGTGTAGATGTAAATTTCCAGAGAAATGAAGAGGAATTTCATATTCACAGGCGATAAATTTATCAATGGTTGAACACAATGAGGTGGGTATCAATTCTTGCTATATGATTAGGTATTTGCCACATTAATCACATTACTGCTATTTTCAAGAGACTGTAGCTATTTAACTTTTAAAGACTGAAGGGCTTTCTGGAGAGGCAAAGAACAGAAAAGGGAAGGAAAGAGAAGGAAAGAGAGAAAATAAAGGGGGAGGGAGCAAAAGGGGGGGGGGCTAGAAGAGAAGAGAAAAGGAAAAAGAAAAAAAAAAAAAAGAATAAGAAGAAGAAAAAAAGAGAAAAGAGAAAGAAATAGGGAAAGAAGGGAAAAAAAGAAAGAAAAAAAGAGGGTTCTAGTTATACAGAAGAATTAGTAGCCGGCAAGTCTGGTTTTAATTTACAGGCATCTAGGAACTAGAGGAGAATATTATTCTTTGACCAGTAAAACAGCTAATTTATTGCTGTCGAAAGCAGCTATGAATTTAAAGAGAATCTAAAGAGATAACACGGTCAGGGGTTTAGGGGTTTAGTGGTCAAAGGCTAAAATCAAAAGAAAATACATTAGGAAAATCTAAGTATAATCTTATCAAAAAGTCATTAAAATTTATTTATTTATTTTATTCATTTTACTGTCTTAAGGAGTTGCCGTTATTATTCATACATTGACGGACTACAGGAAAATCTTAGAAGATCATTTACAAGGTGTTAGGGAATTGTCTATCATAATGAAGATAGTCATATTATCACCGAGGGAGTAGCCTTATTTATTTAATTTTGAAATAGAAATTATGGGGCTTTAGTAACTCATTTTATTTTATTTAGATTAAGTTAAGAATTAAAATTAAAAATTAAAATTAAGATTTAAAATTAAGATTTAAAAATTTAAAATTATGAGTTTGAAATTAAATAAAGCCTCAATTAAGCAGCGTATAAGTACTATTCATTTCCCTGTTCTCAAAAAACTGATGCAGATATAAGGAAAAAGATAACTGTAGTGTGAGAACTCTTAGTTATCTACTTAAAGCAGTGCTATACTAGTAAAAATCAAGTTATATCTATCTATCTATCTAGTTACGAATATTCTAATCATTTAAAATATTTTAAAGTCTTCAATTTAGCGTGGACACAAACTTGACCTAGTTCGATATGGTTATTCAATAAGTTTCTATGTTTTCTATGCTTTAGAATTTCATACGTCTCCATGGAGCATAGTTGGCAACCAACCCTGCTATTTTTATACGGAATTGCTCTCCTAACTATTTCCCAATTAAGGTTGTAATTATTATTATTATTATTTTTGAGTTCCCAGATTTTGTTTGAAAGTGTGGTGGTACCAGCTTTATGACGTAATTTAAAAGACGAGATGTGATTTCTAACTCTGGCTAGAAAATTAATTGTACATCCAATGTAAAAATATTTTTGTTCTCCTCCGTGGATATGGTACATTTATAGATTACATTATTTTCCCCGCATAGACCAGGTGCCGGGCATTTTGATTTTATTCTACACTACACACAGGAGGAACAACTTCAGGTTTTGGATTATTCTTGGGTAGATGTCTTAGGTTCCTATTATTTTGATTATCATGAGTATAATTGTCCTTATTGTTATTAATATTTCTATAGTTGGTGCTGATATCTAAAGTATTGCTATTATTTATTGATCCTTCTGTTCATCTTTTATCGGTCTAAAGTCCTACCATGATTCTTATATATTGGTAATGTTACTATTATTGTTAGTCTTTTTATCCGACTGCATATTGTTGCTATAGATATCACTGATATTTTCATTCTCCTTATTTTCTCCATTAGCCTTATTTCTATTATTTCTATTATTAACATTATTACTTCTATTAATATCGTTATTGTTATTATTACTATTAATGTTAATGTTATTAGTCATTCTGTGGTAACTAATTTCACCCATGTTTTGATAGTTACTATTGCTGTTTTTATTGTTGGTAGTAATATTATAATTGCTATTGGTATTCATGCTGATATTATTATTTTATTTCTATTTTCCTGGCTAGTTAATGTTGTTATTATTAATCTTAGCTATTAAAGTGGACATATTTGGGAGGGTTGAATAAGAAATCCTAACTGTTTTCCTAGAAATAATTCTATGATATCTATGAGAGATTGGGAAATTTTTTTTTCCAGAATTACTTTGAATTTGTTCTGTATATCCGATTGTATCGCACAGTTGAAAGGAATATTCAGCCATATTATATCTTTTTTTATTAAATTTAGGGTTCGTGGAATTATTACTATTCATCTCAGCGGAGCTATTGTATTTATTACCATTATTTTTATTTTTATTTGTGTGCATCTTTGGTTTATCTACTTCGATATTATCTGAGTTACCTATGTTCTGGTCAATGCTTCTATTTGAATTGTTGGGCCTGTACGTTAGATTAGCGTTTACCGTTAATTTAATTCTACTTATATTTCGGGCTTGGTCTATATTGCTGCTTACGTGATTACTGATAACTTCCTTATTAGGAATACGTGAGTTCTCCTTATCAACGAATGTAATCTTTTGGTTGTATCCAGCCTTAGTTAACGCCGCATTATAATGCTCAGAATGGGAGTTAAATATATCCTTATTGGATGATATTTTGAATTCTTAATGAAATATTTCTTACTAAAGATTCAATTATATTTGGGGGATGATTTGATAATTTATTTACGTAATTCGTGATTTCGCCTTCTTTTCTAAATGGGTAATGCAGCTTGGAGTTAAGGTCTAGCGTAATATCTAGGAAGTTAACTATTTTAGTGCCCGGTTCATACGTTATACTGAGGTTGAAATCCTTAAAGAACTTATTAATTTTCTTTCTAATCCTTTCTATAACAGATTTATTATTACTAGGGATAACTTTTTTAAAATTCTGTGATAAGACTGTACATCATCTTTAAAGAACTTTAATGAACTTTGGAAATCTGTTTATGTTACTTATTATCTACATTACCCTTCATGAGTAGAGCCTCAACCACTAGGATGTCTAGAGAACTCACATGTATTTTAGCTGATGAGTACGGGACAACGTTTATATGCTGCAATTTTTGCAACTTTTAATAAAGCCTGTCCTTGTATGAACGATTGTACTAAAAACCTATCCATTCTTGTTGCTTTCTTGTTGCTTTTTTCTCGCTTATATATATATATATATATTATATATATATATATATATATATATATAAGTAAGGCTAAGATCGTTAATTTAAAAATATAATAATGATTTTTATCAAGTGGTCAGCATGAAAAAATAACCTTTAAAGGTAATAATTATTAAAATTATAAATTAGGGTATCTATGAGATACCACCATGCTGAAAATAGCAGCCATGATCTGACTTTAATACCACCTAAATTGTCCATATATCAAAGTCAGATTTAGGTGGTTTTAAAGTCAGATCATGGCTGCTATATATATACCTCACCTCCCATATATATATATATATCATCATCATCATCATTAGTATCATCATTTAACATCCACCTTCCATGCTTGCATGGGTGGGGCTAAATATACATATATATATATATATATATATATATATATATATATATATATATATATAAGCGTGAGTGTGTACGTATGTATATGAATATACATACATACACATATTTACACATATTCTTATACACACATATATATACCTATAACTATATGCTTATATACGTGTATATGCCTCTAATAGTACCTCCATGTTTATTCATCAGTGTTTGTTCTCCATTTTAAGAGCTGCCATTTCTCTGAGCTGCAAAAACTTATGAGAGATTGAGGAGACAACAGGGTGTTCAAATTAAATTGAACTCCAGAGCAAATTTGCAAATTTACACGATATACATAACTGATCGATCACGTGTCTCTGATGTGGCAAAGATATTTTCTCTAATTAGCAAATGTCTTTCTCACAAACGCACATTATTACAATATATCTATACATGTAAAATATATATATATATATATATATATATATATGCATGTATGTATATATATATATATGTGTGTGTGTGTGTACGTATACATATATATGTATATGTGTATGTGTGTATATATATATATATATATGCATGTATATTTTTATATATGCATGCACGCACACACCACACACACACACACACACATATACACACACACACACATATATATATATATATTTAGTGAGAGAGAGAGAGAGAGAGAGAGAGAGAGAGAGAGAGAGAGAGAGATGCTTGGAAGTATAAACAAGGCAGGTAGAACACGAAACATAAGTATATATTTATATATATACATATAAATGTGCGTTTGTATGTATATGTATATATGTATATACATATGCATATATGGGTACAGGACATCACCAAAGGTGCAAATAACATGATATACATAAACAAACGAGGGAAAAGTGAGTGAAATATGTAAACAATGAGAAAAAATGGAAAACAGAAGTAAATATAGAGAAAGGACTCTTCATCAGTTGATTTCAAACCTCAAAACAAATTCACATAAACGTATTTATATGTGTGTATATATATGTATATTCTCTATATTTACATATATATATATGTAGATGTGTGTGCATGTATTTATATGTATATAGATGTACATATGTGTGTGTTTGTGTTTGTGTTTGTACCCCCACCACTACTTGTCAACCGCTGCTGGTTTATTTATGTCCCTAGAACTCAGTAGTGTGGCAAAAGAGACTGATAGACAAAGTACATGACTTAAGATGAATATAAGTACTGGCGTCAATTCATTCGACTCAAATCGTTCAAGGTGGTGCTCCAGCATGGCCACAGTCTAATGACTAAAACAAGTAAAAGATCAAAAAAAAAAATAATAACACAGATCATTTTCCACAACATTCTGACCAATCCTTCAAAATCCATTTTCTTGGTGATTCTCCTAAAATTTATTCTTTGCTTTTCTTGTTTTTTGGGGGTTTTTTGTGTTTAACTCCAGGTTGACTCATTCTAAGCAAACCTTTTACAGAAAATCTTCTTCTTATTATTATTATTATTGTTGTTTTTCTTGTACATTTATTTACTTTACTTTTGTTGCAGTTATTAAAACCTCCAAATAAACACTGACATTCATTTGATCACCTGTACAAAACACCCAGACTGTTGGCCTTGTACAGAGTGCGACAGAAAAACCTCCCAGGTTTCTAAATAGCCATTGATGTGGTTGTAGTAAAGTGAGGAAGATGGTAATGATGTCTTCATGTAGCTGATGTTTTACCATTTTTATTAAATTATCATAAATTCTTCATATTAATATGCCATCTTAATATGGAGTAAAAGTTATACTTTTATAAAATAATCCTAAATTATTCACATATTTCTACCAACTTTATTAATATTATTTGAATCAATATGCACTGTGCATTTGATGTTGAACGATCAACCTATAAAATGTGGGATGGTTTATAGCATCACCCTGCACACACACACATAAATGTGTTTGTACAGCATGCATCAGAAAAACCTTTCATATTTTACATGAAGATTAAGTGAACTTAGACAAATGTTAACGATGTCGCCATGTAACTAATGTTTTACAATTTCATCATCATCATCATCATCATCCTCGTTTAACGTCTGCTTTCCATGCTAGCATGGATTGGATGAATGAATGAGGGCTGGCGAACCAGATGGCTGCACTAGGCTTCAATCTTGATCTGGCAGAGTTTCTACAGCTGGATGCCCTTCCTAACACCAACCACTCCAAGAGTGTAGTGGGAGCTTTTATGTGCCAACAGCACGGGGCCAGTCAGGTGGTACTGGCAACGACCTCACTCAAATCTTTTACACATGCCACTGGCACAGGTGCCAGTAAGGCGATGCTGGTAACGATCATGCTCAAATGGTGTCTTTTACATGCCACCGGCACCAAAGCCAGTTAGCCACTCTGGCAACGATCACGCTCAGATGGTGCTCCTAATACCCTACTAGCATGGGGCTCTAGTGCCAGTAAGGCAACGCTGGTAACGATCACACTCAAATGGTACCTTTTAAGTGCCACTGGCATGGAAGCTGGTTAGCTACTCTGTCAATGATCACACTCGTATGGTGCTCTTTACACCCCGCTAGCACGGACGCCAGTCATCGAATTTGACTTTGATTTTGATTTAATTGCCATCGTAGTCTGGGACAGTTGCAGTTGTAATGTTTATCAAAGACGGTGATATGAGGCGTTTTCTCTTTATTTCGCCACATCTTTTATTTATGTAAGCAATCAACATCAACCAACCACAATTAACTTTCGATAACCTGGACATACTGTCCTAAAGTCACTGTCATTGTGTGGAGCTGAGAGAATTTGGTAAGGCAGAATTTCAACAGCCAGATGTCCTTCCATCCATATTTAAGTCAGATGGAGTTTTACTGAGGCAGATTTTCTAAGCCTTTTGCAAGCATTTTTGCATTTTTGCAAGCTGATTGGACTGGAACAACATGAAATAAAGTGTTTTGCTCAAGGATACAATTGAACTCACAACCAAACGCTCTAACCACTAAGCCACATGCCTTCACATATGTGTTTGTGTGTGTGTGTGTGTGTGTGTTTGTGTGTGTGGGTTTGTGTGTGTGTGTGTGTGTTTGTGTGTGTGGTGTGTGTGTGTGGCAGACTTCGTTCAGTTTCCATCTACCAAATCCACTCACAAATCTTTGATTGACCTGGGGTTATAGTAGAAGACACTTGCCCAAGGTGCCATGTAGTGGGACTGAACCCAGAGCCATGTGGTCAGAACGTAAACTTCTTATCCCACAGCCTTGCTTTCCAAAGTGATTACAGCAGAACAATCTGAGATGAAGGGTTTTGCTCAAGAATACAATACACCACTCGATCCAGGAATTGAAACCACGATCTCACGATTTTGAGTGCAACACTCTAACCACCAGGCCGTGCACCTTCTCCTCTGTGTGTGTGTATGCATGTATCACTGTGTGTGTATGTGTGTGCTTGTGTATTTCTGTGTGTATGTTTGCTGTTGTATGTGTGTGTGTGTGTGTGTGCCAGTGCATTTCTGTGTGTGTGCTGTTATGTGTGTGAGTCTGTGTCTGTGTCTATGTGTGTGCCTGTGTGTTTCTGTGTGTATGTTTCCTGTTGTATGCATATGTGTGTGTTTGCCTCTGTATTTCTGTGTGTGTGTGTGCTGCTATGTATGTGTATCTGTACATGTGTGCCAGCCTTGTCACATTCTGTGTCAGCTTCCTGCCATCAAACCTCACCTGATTCCAAGAAATGGTAATACTTCACCATGGCTAGACATGGTTTCCGCAGAAGACTGCAAATGAACAGTATTGCTTGTATGATGGAGGGGGGGGTTGCTTATTGTTTCCAACGATCATGAAACGTAAAGGGGACACACAAACATACACATACACACAACTAACTGACACTTTGTCAGTTACAATGACGAAGGTTCCAGTTGGTTCAATCAACGGAGCACCCTGCTCATGAAATCAATGTGCAAGTGGCTGAGCACTCCACAGACAAGTGTACCCTTAACATAGTTCCCAGCCAGGAAAATTCAGCATGATATGGAGTGTTACAAGGCTGGTCCCCTTTGAATTACAGGTATGATGGCAGCAAGCTGGCAGAACCATTAGCATGCCAGGCGAAATGCCTAGTGGTATTTCATCTGCTGCTACATTCTGAGTTCAAATTCCGCCAAGATCGACTTTGCCTTTCGGGGTTGATTAAATAAGTACCAGTTACGCACTGGGGTCAATATAATCGACTTAATCTGTCTGTCTGTCTTTGTTTGTCCTCTCTGTGTTCAGCCCCTTGTGGGTAGTAAAGAAATAGAAATAGGTATTTCGTCTGCCGCTATGCTCTGAGTTCAAATTCTGCTGAGGTCGACTTTGTCTTTCATCCTTTCAGGGTCGATAAATTAAGTACCAGTTATGTACTGGGGTCGATGTAATCGACTTAATACCTTTGTCTGTTCTTGTTTGTCCTCTCTATGTTTAGCCTTTTGTGGGTAATAAAGAAATAGGTATGATGCATTTTTGCCTCTTGAGTGGTCTAGAGCAACAAAAAACAAAGTGTCATGCTCAAGGACTCAATGACCGACCAAAGAATTGAACTTACAACTTTACAATTATGAGCGTAATACACTAACCACTAAGCCACTGTTACAAGGGTACATACAAACACATACCCACACACCAGACTAGTGTAGAGTGTTCAGGTCGAAGATGCAATGTTTATCAAAAACGGTGAATCTGAGATGGTGTTTTTCTTTCTTTTATTTTGCCGCACCCTGTCTCTCTGTAAGCAATCAATAACAACAACAACAACAACAGCAACCACAAGTAACTTCTGATAAGCTGAACGCACAGAGTCTCCGATACTTAAAGTCACCTTGATTTCAATCTTCCTGCATCAAGTTTCGTACTCACATCTCAATAACCAACAGCCATAACAATGTTTCATCTAGTTTCTCTCTTCTGTTGCCACTTGAATGAATCAACTCAGAAACTCATCCAGGTATGACAACTAACTTTCTGCCTTAATGAAGTTTGTTGTTGAGTTTCCAGAGAGCAGTTTGCACTAAATAACTTCAACTTTGATATTAAAATTGCAGATCAAATAGTCAGTTCCTGCTACTGGTAGGTTTGACATTTGCTATTTGCTTTCGAAATTTCACTCCAATTTTTTTTCTTTTTTTTTCTTCTGAAGTATTCCATTTATTTGTTTATTTGTTTTTAGCTGTCAAAGAACACAATTTCAAATTTCCATAATGTTCTCCCAAGTTGCAACTTGCTCACCAATCGCCACCCAAAGTTACATTTTTGATTTTGTTACATAACATAAACAGAATTTTTCATCATCGTTTTAATGTCCACTTATTCCATGCTTGCTTGGGTCAGATAGAATTTTGTGAAACAGATTTTCTACAGCTGGATGCCTTTCCATGTGTACAGGTACACACATGGTTGTATGGTAAGAAGCTTGCTTACCAAACACATCGTTCGGGGTTCAGTCCTACTGTGTGGCACCTTGAGCAAGTGTCTTCTATTACAGCCTCAGCCAACCAAAGCCCTGTGAGTGGATTTGGTAGATGGAAACTGAAAGAAGCCTGTCATGTGTGTGTGTGTGTTTGTCCCCCACCACCACTTGACAACCAGTGTTGGTGTGATTATGTCCCTGCAACTTAGCAGTTCATCAAAAGACACTTTCTAAAGTGATTACAGCAGAACAATCTGAGATGAAGGGTTTTGCTCAAGAATACAATACACCACTCGATCCAGGAATTGAAACCATGATCTCACGATTTTGAGTGCAACACTCTAACCACCAGGCCATGGACCTTCTCCTGTGTGTGTGTGTGCATGTATCTGTGTGTGTATGTGTGTGCTTGTGTGTGCTTGTGTGTTTCTGTGTGTATGTTTGCTGTTGTATGTATGTGTGTGTGTGTGCCTGTGTATTTCTCTGTGTGTGTGTATCTGTGTGTCTGTGTGTGCACATGTGCCTCTGCGTGTGTGTGTGCATGTGTGTACGTATGCATGTGTGTATGTGCATGTTTGTGTGTGTTTGTGTGTGTGTACATCACAGGCTTCTTTCAGTTTTGGTCGGTTCAAGCCCATATCAGAAGACATTTGTTCAAGGTGCCAGACAGTGAGACTGAACTCACAACCATATGGTTGCAAAGCTAAGCTTTACAACCACATGGCCATGCCTATCGTAATACAACGGTACAACATGACTGAATGAACTTCCCTTAACCAATTACTGGTACCTTATAATCTTTCCACTGCTACTTATAACATCAAACCAAATGGTGAGGGACAAACCTGACCTAAAAAAGATCTAAATTTATATACAAAGTGAAATATTTGGCAAGACATGCTATAGCTGACAATCTGCCATACTTGTTAAATTCCTGCCTTAGTAGACATCGTTATCTAATTAAGACTAATCCAATTTAATACCGTCAATATGATAAACTAAACAAGAAGGTTATGTGAACATTGTTCGAAAATAATTTTGGGTCGTTGCTAGTGCCACCTGATTGGCTCCCCGTGCCGGTGGCATGTAAAATGTACCCACTATACTCTGGGAGTGGTTGGCGTTAGGAAGAGCATCCAGCTGTAGAAGCCTTGCCAGATCAGATGGGAACATGGTGCAGTGTCCTGGTTTGCCAGACCCCAGGCAAACTGTCCAACCCATGCCAGCATGTAAAACGGACGTTAAACGATGATGATAATGATGATGATGATGATGACGATGACGATGACGATGATGATGATGATGATGATGATGATGAATTATTCGAAAACAATTATTTGAAGAACCTTTATTTGAATGAAAAATTGTATGAATGAAAATTATTCAAAAGGACAATTATACGAAATGTTAATTTTTCTAATTTTTTTTTTTTTTTTACTTAAACAAAAATGATAAAATTAAAAATCAAGTACACAAATGATATTTCTTTTGAACAACTGTTTTACGAACAGTTTTTTTCGAATAATTGTTTTCGAGCAATTTTCATGATGCAAACAAGAAAGGACGAAGTGTGAGACCAACAGTGTTGTATCAGTGGAACGCCCTGATGGCAACTAAACGAAAGAGTTGAACATTAGCTACACGCCACCATCTTTACCATTTGACTAACTTTACAAGCAGAACACCAAAAGCTGAGTAAAATATGAAAGATTTTTCCGCCGCACCCTATATATATACCAGTAATACCTTAGGATCTTTTCGGTTTGAATGGCAGTTTTTTCTAGCGGTGTTATATGAAATTGTCACCAATAATTATGACCCTAGTATCGATCTATTGCATTTCAATCTGCTTTAGGATTAGGGTTAATTAGGGTTAGGGGTGGGGGGAAGGGTATCTTTTTTTCACAAATGTAAATAAACCCAATCTGTTTCTTAAACGAGGGACATATTCATACGGCACAGAATGTGTTTTTTTACCTCAGTGGACGTCATTGATTGGTTGAAATTGCAGAAATTGAAGAAAAAAAAACAACAAATATCTTACAAACTGAAGAATTTTCTCAATAAAGCCAAGAGAAAAAGATGTTTTATAAACACATTCTACCAGTATACGAAGTTTAAGATTTTTTAGTTACCTAAAAATTATGTTAAAAACTGCCGTTCAAACCGAAAAGATCCATACCTTAGCATCAATAAACCTTTATAGCTGTTTCCAATTCCCAACTAAATGCCTTTCTTTCCCTTACATTTCACCCCTAATTTAATATCAGTCAGGAATTGTCTACAAGTCTTTTTGCGCATCGTTGCATGTTTAAATATGGTACCAGTCACATATTAGGGCTAACTTAATTGACCGTAACTCTCTTACATATCCTGACCTTATATCAATATAAACAAACAGAAAAAATAATTTATAACGCTATCTGTTCTCCCCCGCCGTCCAACTAATGACCGCCATTGTCACAGTCCTTATAACAAGCCATTCATTAATCTATCTGCTTATTTATTCATGCCTAAGCTCATTCATTCTTAATGACATCGTTTGTGTGAGCAGTGATTGTAGTTCTACTTAACACTGGCTCTATGTAGATCAGAGTGGTAATCACGTTTACGGTAAAGCCATCACCACCTCCACCATGGCGACGGCGGCCATTAAAGATTGCATTACTAAACAGTCTCTTCCTTTCTATCTCTATCTCTATCTCTCTCTCGCTCATTATCCATTTATTTATTTATCTTCCTATCGCTTACGCTAAATGTCTATCAAACGATGTTGACGTTTTACAACAGTGGTTTCTTTTCAAAGGTTTGCCTGTCACGGCATAACTTATTCACATACAAACATGTATTATATGGACTCACATGGATACGGTGGTACATGTGTAGTTATATGTGTAACCATATACATTCACAGACATACATACTTATTTGCATATATTTACATAGTTTACAAATGCACATACATATACATATATATATACATATATATATATATACATATATATATACATATATATATATATATACACTTGCGTCAGAAATTAATTAGCACTTCTCAAATTTCTACATTAAATAGGTTAAATCAATTAACCTATGAGCTGTTCAAAACGTCTTACGCGATGAGAAAACTTAGTATGGTGTGATTTCGGTCCTTGCGAGGCGCTACCTATATCTATTAAACAAAGGAAGATTTGTCTGCATCCGCACTCCAAGTTGTTGTTGCACTGCTATGTCAACTTCATAAGGCTGTAGACTCTCAAACTGCTCTGCAAACAAAGTTACGTCATCGTTCTGCGCAACAGTGAACTCGCAACAAAGCAATAGTTCGAGATATGGCCACTAGGTGACAGCACATACCTTGAGTGAAGAGCAAATCAAGGGTGCTAATTAATTTCTGACGGTAGTGTATATATATATATATATATACACATATATATATATATACACACACACATACATATCATCATCATCATCATCATCATCATTTAACGTCCGCTTTCCATGCTAGCATGGGTTGGACGGTTCAACTGGGGTCTGGGGAGCCCGAAGGCTGCACCAGGCCAGTCAGATCTGGCAGTGTTTCTACAGCTGGATGCCCTTCCTAATGCCAACCACTCCGAGAGTGTAGTGGGTGATTTTATGTGCCACCGACACAGGTGCCAGACGAGGCTGGCGAACGGCCACGCTCGGATGGTGTTTTTTTTTTTTTTTTTTATGTGCCACCGACATAGGTACCAGACGAGGCTGGCAGACGGCCACGCTCAGATGGTGTTTTTATGTGCCACCGACACACATATATATATATATATACATATATATATATATATATATATATATATATAATCTACATATATATATACATATATACATATATTAGACATATATATACACATATATATATATATATATATATATATATTGTGTGTGTGTACGTATGTATATGTATATATATATATATATATATATAATATATATACATATATAATACATATAT
>NC_043005.1:84746479-84766479 GCF_006345805.1 Octopus sinensis | reverse complement strand
TGAATCTGGATCCAATAATAATAATAATAATAATAATAATAATAATAATAATAATTATGTGCTAACTGGAACAACTCATGTACTGAGAAGGGCATTATCACTGTGAAAACAACATCCATTCATGAATTTATTTATTTATTGATTTTTTTAAAATACATATTTTACCTGTGAATTTGTGTGTGTAATCTGGGAATGCATACAATGAGCTTCTCTGCCCTAGGTGTACGGAAAACACTCGGCGAGAAATGGAAGAAAATTTGAAGAAAGAAGGAGAAAAAAAATCAACAACATCAACCACAACAACAACAACAATAATAATAATAATGATAATAATAATAATAATAATAATAATAATAATAATAATAATAATTAGAAAGTGTTGGGGACAGTAAGCAAAGACATAGACAAATGGCTGAAGAAGATTATAATAGAATGCTCTGTAGAGCTCCTACAAAAAGTTAGTCTCTTAGGGACAGCAAGAATTATCAGGAAGGTTCTAAGCACTTGAAAGTCTACCAAAGACTTGTGGATACCTAGGGTTACAGGTAGCAACCTGCTACCCAGACGTACCTTGAGTCAAACCAAAAATGATAGCCCTTTTTACTTTAGGCACAAGGTCTGAAGAGCAAATGGCTAAGAAGCAAGCTTCTTAGCCACACAGTTGCATAATGAAGACGAGCTGTAATTAATTTGAAAATCAATACAGCCGACTCAATCTCAGGTTGTTTTACTTTACTGTTGATAATGAAGCAAAGTCATTATGCTGAACAGGACTAATTAGGGTTAAATTTCAGCAGTATTTCATAAAGTAAATGTCAAAAGGTTTTAAATCATGCTGTTTATAAATGGAGGGGGTTATTTGATGACTAAACAATCATGGATCTTTCGCTAGTTTCAACAATGAGCATTCGGTTCATGGATTAACTAAACTACATACATGTTTAATTTGGCGCATAACTGGCTGAGTACTCCACAGCCATGATGAAGCAGAACCTTTTGAAGTATAGGTACAATCCATCCATTTTTGTCTAAATATATTCAGAAGGATTGGATTGGCCCACAGACATGGAAAAACACTCAATATGCACACAGACACACAGACACACACACACACACACATACAAGAACACACATATGCACACACACACACACACACACACACATACAAGAACACACATATGCACACACACACACACACACACACACACACACATTTTCAAACGTGTTATGATTGTCTCTTTGAAACACATTTGTTCAATTTTCACTCCCTTTTCTTTCTCTCTTCATCTATTCTTTCTGCATAAGAGCATACGCTCAAAACATAAGACTCCTAATTTTTCCTGAACAAATATATATCTATATTTATCTATCTATGTGTGTATATATGTGTGTATGTATATATGTATATATACACACACACACACACACATACATAGATAAATATGCATCTATATTTATCTATCTATGTATGTGTGTGTATTTATATATATATATAGGGAGAGTTTATAAAACAAAAATCAAAAGACGAAGACAGTTGGTGTAAAAAACAAACAGATGTATTAGTATAATGCTCAGGAATAGAAAAAGTCTTTTATGTTTCAAACCTACGCTCTTCTACAGAAAGGGACACAGGAAAAAACAAGGAGAGCAATGGAACAGAAACGCAATAAAGGGCATTAAAACGTTCAGACAGATAGATGATACAAAGGTGGACAAAGAAAACAACAATTAGGACAGGCAAAAAAAAGATGGGTCATTCTTGGCTTTCTTTCATCAGTCAAGTTCCAGAAGCCACGACCATTTCGGACAGTTACACTTGAGATGGTTCGATTTGGTTGCCCCCAAATGTCTAAGCTAAGAGCATTAAACCCCTTTGTAAGAAAGCTAGTGAATGTGTATGGCAACAAAGACAAAAGAACGCAAGTAAACAAAAAAAACAGAGAATATGATACACAATTACGAATACAAGAAATAGCAACAGGTGTCTTTCAACTGAAAACAAATCAAATTAAGCTGGCATGTATGAAGTGATATATACATAAGGAGAGAGAGAGAGAGAGAGAGAGACATATATCAATTTAATAAACACACCAAAAAAGCAGCTAATAGTTCCATGCTTCTATGATACTTTAAATCTAAAAGATGCACGTTCATAAAATGCACCATGTATCTCCAGGTAATTTTTGTTGCAATATGTATTAGTATAACGCTCAGGAATAGGAAAAGTCTTTTATGTTTCAAGCCTACGCTTTTCTACAGAAAGGGACACAGAAAAAAACAAGGAGAGCAATGGAACAAAAGCACAATAGAGGGCATTAAAACGTTCAGACAGATAGATGATACAAAGGTGGATATTTTAAAAACTAGGATGCTGGACATTGAGATAATAAGAAAAATGGGAAGATGGTTGAGGTAAAAAATGTAATGTGAAGAAAGAAAAATTTGGAAATGTGTCAAAATTTTCTTACATTTATATGTATTCTGTAATTAAAGCAAGTTTAACTTTTTAACATAAGTGCAGAATAATTTTATACTATATATTTATATCATCATCATCATCATCATCATCATCGTCATTGTCGTCCTTTAACATCCACTTTCCATCCAGGCATGGATGGACGGTTTGACTGAGGACTGGTGAGCCAGAAGGCTGCACCAGGCTCCAATCTGATCTGGCAAAGTTTCTACAGCTGGATACCCTTCCTAACGCCAACCACTCTGAGAGTGTAGTGGGTGCTTTTTACATTGCCACCAGCATGAGGGCCAGTCAGGCAGTACTGGCAATGGTCACGCTCAAATGGTGTTTTTTACATGCCACCTGCATGGGAGCCAGTCCGGAGGCCCTGGCAACGACCAAGATCAAAGGTTGTTTTTCACGTGCCACCAGCACATGAGCCAGTAAGGCGACGCTGGCAATGATCATGCTCGGATGGTGCTTTTTATGTGCCATCGGCATAGGAGCCAATCTGCAGCCCTGGCAGCAATCACACTCAGATGGTGCTTTTGACACTCCGCTGGCACGGGTGCCAATCGGGCAGTACTCTCATCAGCCACCTCACCGATTTTGATTTCACTTGCCTCAACAGGTCTTCACTAGCAAAGTTTATTGTCCAATGAATGAAGGCTACTCATAAGTGGGCATGTCATACACCACTGGCCAAAATTACAAATTTAGAGATTTGTTTTCACAGAAGAAATGTTTGAATCATACTCTTTTAAGCTTTTACTTGTTTCAGTCATTTTACTGTGGCCATACTGGAGCACCACCTTTAGTCAAGCAAATCAACCTCAGGACGTATTCTTTGTAAGCTTAGTACTTATTCTATCAGGCACTTTTGCCGAACCACTAAGTTACGGGGATGTAAACACACCAGCATCAGTTGTCAAGCGATGTGGGGGGGGGGACAAACACAGACACACAAATATATACACACACATACATATATATATACATATATATGATGGGCTTCTTTCAGTTTCCATCTACCAAATCCACACACAAGGCTTTGGTCAGCCTGAGGCTATAATAGATGACACTTGCCCAAGGTGCCACGCAGTGGGACTGAACCCAGAACCATGTGGTTGGTAAGCAAGCTACTTAGCACACAGCCATTCCTGTGCCTATAGTGCAACTAAAATCATATTGGTGTATGTATTTTTTATTTATATAAACATATATAACAAAAGTGAGAAGAACAGAAGGGAACAAAGAAAAGTAAGGAGCCACATGTTGCCTCAAGGCTTTGGTATCGAAAATGGCTTTAGTATATACATCTTTGATTTATGCAGCTAAAAAGGGGGGGGGGTTGTAGTAAAGGAAAAAAATCGTGCTTTATTTATTGTTTATTATGTATGTATAGACTTTGACAGGGAAATTGTTGACAGTGACTTTGAAGTTTTCACTGGTTTACCTTCATCATACAGTCTGACAAAGGTGAGCGAGCCAAAACTTGAAAGTTACTGTCAACCTTTGCCTTGTAGATATATATATGTATTTCCACTAAAAAAAATTATTGTGTAATCCTTTAGCTTAAGATTAAATTGTTTTTATAACTTGAGACAAATGCAAACATAAATACATAAATATATTTATATATATATATATATTAAAATTTTATGTATTGATTAAGTCTTTCCTTGTTTGGTTTTAAAATAGTGGTTTTGTCTCGAATTATATTATATAATATTTTACTATAAAATTGGATTTAATCCTAAATCTGATTTTTCCCTGTAATTTTGGATTCATTCCTTAATATTTATTATATATATATATATATATATACGTTTATGTATATATATATACATAAATATATATATATGTTTATGTATATATATATATATATACACATCATCATCATTTAACGTCCGCTTTCCATGCTAGCATGGGTTGGATGATTTGACTGAGGACTGGCGAACCAGATGGCTGCACCAGGCTCCAATCTTGATCTGGCAGAGTTTTTACTGCTAGATGCCCTTCCTAACGCCAATCACTCTGTTGTGCATGGGTTCCCCCCAAACCTGTAGCTCTAAATTGGACGTCTTCCTTACAAGAATTTTTACCAATTTAGGCTGCTTAAGTACATCCTTTTTCATTCAACAAAGTCTTTTGAACCACATCACTCAACACAGCCGAGGGATGTTGCCTTGTGATGAGATTATGACAAAGATGATGATGATGACGATAATGATGGTGGTGATGGTGGTG
The DNA here is from genome assembly GCF_006345805.1 of Octopus sinensis. Classification (NCBI taxonomy): domain Eukaryota; kingdom Metazoa; phylum Mollusca; class Cephalopoda; order Octopoda; family Octopodidae; genus Octopus; species Octopus sinensis. The sequence goes on along the minus strand of NC_043005.1, from coordinate 84,761,774 downwards.
ATGATGATGGTGGTGGTGGTGATGGTGGTAGTGATGAAATGATGACAAAGATGATGATGATGACAATAATGATGATGGTGGTGGTGATGGTGGTGGTGGTGGTGATGATGGCAGCAGTGGCAGCAGCAACAAAACAATGACAAAGATGATGATGATGATGACAATAATGATGATGTTGGTGGTGGTCATGGTTGTAGTCGTGGTCATGGTCATGGTAACGACAGTGATGATGGTGAGGCTGATGAATTCCTGTGATTATTGGCTGCTTCAATTTAAAAATGACCACAAAATAATTCCTGGGGACCTAAATATCTCATAACACTAAACGAATCTTGAACAAAGATTTTGGTTTCACCTGTCCATCATACTGCTGCTGTACGCACTGACATTTTAAGTAAGACTACAGCAAACATTTTGAAATATTTTCTAGAATTGAAGACAAATTTTATGTCTTTGAGAATGTTCCTGTTTTAACACAACCAAGAAGATTATTGAACTCAATGTTACTTTTATTATTCTAAACAGTTTTTTTTTTTTTTTTTTTTAAATAATTTATTTTGCCTAATGCTTTCAGATAACAACTTTTTTCTTTCATATAAATTAGTTTTAAAATGTCTCATAAATTTTTTTGCAGGAATTTTGCAAGTAAAGTAATATCAGTATCAGTCAGTGTTTATTCATAATTAATTCAACGATGTTTTTTTGGGAAAAAAGAATAAACTTGGATTTTGAATCTGGTTTGCAAGATTATTTATGTGAATTTGTGTGTTGAAACAAATTTTGTTGTGTCTGGGGAGAGTCATACTGCCTTCATATTTAACACACTCACAGGTTCAATTTCCACTCATTTATTTATTCCTTCTTCCACCTGACTGCTCCCCCCCCCCATGCTGGTGGCACATAAAAAGCACCATTCAAGCATGGTCGATACCAATGCTGCCTGACTGACCCCCATGCCAGTGGTACATAAAATGCACCAAACGAGTTTGGTTGATGCCATTTCCACCTGACTGGCCCCTGTTCCAGTGGTACATAAAAAGCAACATTCAAGCGTGGTCGATGCCAGTGCCACCTGACTGGCCCTTGTGCTGGGGGCACATAAAAAATACCATTCAAGCATGGTAAATGCCAGTGCTGCCTGAGTGGCTCTTGTGCTGGTGGCACATAAAAAGTACCATTTGACTGTTGTCAATGCCAGTTCTATCTGACTGGCTCCCGTGCCGGTGGAACATAAAAAGCACCCACTACACTCTAAGAGTGGTTGGCATAAGGAAGGGCGTCCAGCCGTAGAAACCCTGCCAGATCAGATTGGATCCTGGTGCAGCCTCCTGACTTACCATTCCTCAGTCAAACCGTCAAACCCATGCCAGCATGGAAAGCAGACATTAAACGATGGTGATGCTGCTGCTGCTGCTGATGATGATGATGATGATGAAGATTTATTCCAGAAAGCTTTTTCATCACTGTATTTGCAACCATATCAATGGATTTTGGATCTATTTTCCAAAATTCTTCTGCTATACAAACTAAGTTCTCTGTCAGTTACAACAAAGAGAGTTCTAGGTGATCTGATCAATGGAACAGCCTGCTCATGAAATTAACGTGCACGTGGCTGAGCACTCCACAGACACGTGTACCCTTAACGTAGTTCTTAGGGAGATTCAACAAGACAGGGAATGTGACAAGTCTGACCCTTTAAATTACAGGTGCTACTTATTTTTGCCAGTGGAATGGTCCAGAACCATGTGAAATGAAATGTCTTGCTCCAGGTATCATCACCAGGTATGGAACTCTCAACCTTACAATCATGAGCCAAATGCCCTAACCACTAGAAGACATTTGCCCAAGGTGCCACACAGCCACACCAGCAGCTGTGTCAGTAAATATATGTATTTCGCTGGTGATTTTCTATTGTCCACTCCTTGTGGTCAGTCATCGACCACATGTGAATCAATGGACTGTTTAGTGACCTCAGATACAAACAATCAATAAAGAGAGACAGGCAGATGGATAGACAGATAGATAGATAGATAGATAGATAGATAGATAGATAGACAGACAGACAGACAGACAGACAAACAGATAGACAGACAGACAGACAGACAGACAGATAGACAGACAGTCCGACAGACAGATAGAGAGAGAGAGATAGATAGACAAATAGACAACCAGAGAGATAGATAGATAGACAGATAGATGGATGGACGGACAGACAGACAGATAGATAGCTAGATAGATAGATAGATAGATAGATAGATAGATAGATAGATAGACACACAGACAACCAGAGAGATAGATAGATAGATAGATAGATAGATAGATAGATGGATGGATGGATGGATAGATGGATGGACGGACAGACAGACAGATAGATACATAGAGATAGACAGACAGATAGAGAGAGAGAGAGGTAGGGAGAGAGAAAGAAGAGTATAGAGAGAGCTTTTGAGGGGAAAAAACGGGAGCAAAGAGATGAAGACGATAGAAGCATTTTTGTAAACGTATGCAATTTGAAGATATTTAAGAGGAGAGGAAATGATGTTGCTACGGAGGTGTCTTTTGGGATCACATTTATACAAATATGCTTGTTGCATTTGAGATGAAAAAACATTCTTTTTTTAATGTTTTGTAATGTTAAAATATTGTTTCTTTTATGGTTTTCTTAAACCAATTAACTTATTTAATTTTCAATTTTGACAACTTTTCAATGTTGTTTTGGAATTATTTTTGGATTTTTATGAACTCACTGGCAATGCACTGCATGACATGCATACCCTGGGTACACACCAAGGTAGGGAGGGAGGGAGGTGGATGGGTAGGGAGATAGATAGGTCGGCAGGTAGGTAGACAGAGAGGTAGGAGGTTGATAGGGAGATAGACACACAGAGAGACAGGTAGGTGAGTAAGCAGATAGATAGACAGACAGACAGACAGACAGACTGATAGACAGACAGACTGATAGAGAGACAGGTAAGTAAGCAAGCAGATATCGTTGCTATTATGCAAAAGCATTGTAAGTCCAAACTTTTTCAGAAAACAAAATATAGTTTCACCATTCCAAAGCAAAACTATTGTACTAAACTTTGACAATTTCTAATATACATTTACTCTTTACTCCTTTACTTGTTTCAGTCATTTGACTGTGGCCATGCAGGAGCACCGCCTTTAGTCGAGCAACTCGACCCCGGGACTTATTCTTTTGTAAGCCCAGTACTTATTCTATCGGTCTCTTTTGCCGAACCGCTAAGTTACGGGGACATAAACACACCAGCATCGGTTGTCAAGCAATGCTAGGGGGACAAACACAGACACACAAGCACACACACACACATATATATACATATATACGACGGGCTTCTTTCAGTTTCCGTCTACCAAATCCACTCACAAGGCTTTGGTCGGCCCGATGCTATAGTAGAAGACACTTGCCCAAGGTGCCACGCAGTGGGACTGAACCCGGAACCACGTGGTTGGTTAACAAGCTACTTACCACACAGCCACTCCTGTGCCTTTACATTATTTACATTAGGATAGAAAAATATTAGATTTATAAACCCTAAAATTCACTCCATAATTGCCCACGGGCATATGGCATAGTGGTTAAGAGCATGGGCTACTAACCCCAGATTCCGAGTTCGATAATAATAATAAAAATAATAATAATAACAACAACATTGAAAAATACCTTAGGGATGAGAACCCAGGTTCTAAAATTTCCCCAAGACACCTGATGGAGGGTATATCAGGTGAAATGTTGCGTTAATAACAAACAAGATGAGGACAAATATCCATCAAATGTAAATAATGTACATAATTCCTCATCTCTTAAGTATAGAACTGTAATTTCTAATATCTTGGCATCTGAAGCAGCTGGAGACATGATAGTTTCACCAAAAGAACCGACTTTTGCAAAAAAAAAGTTGGAAAAAACGCATTTGGTCAAATTTGGACATACGACAGTTTAACATACTAGCAATGAATTATGTAGACAGGTAGCTAGCTAGATAGGTAGATAGGTAAGTAGGTAGGTCAATCAATAAAGTAGCAGTCAAATACAGGAGTTAGTTCTTCAAATCCCCTCTCTCTCTTTTCCTCTTTCTTTCTTTCTCTCTTTTTCTCTCTCTCTTTCTTTCTCTCACAATTAGTCATAGCTTGCAAAATGCAACAGCAGTCTCTTGGAGATTACTGTCTCAAGTCCAACAACTCCTAAGGTCAGTCCCTTCACATTCTATTGCAGCATTCCACTCGAATAGGATGCCACTCTCTGACAGAGTCATTCATAGACAGTTGAGTGGATTGTAATAATATGAAATGGAGTATTAATTACTGGTAGGGACAATTTGTTTCATGACACAACCATCACATACTTCCAAATGTAAAAAAAAAATAAATGTTCCCTTCTCAAGCCATGCCAGGCTCATAAGGGCTGGTTTCCCAGTTTCATCATCATCATCCAGTGTTTTAAATTCAGGTCTTGTCTCCGTTAATGGAGGTGGCCAGATCTACCTCAATGCCATAGCAACTGAGGTAGGCAGGTGCAGCCCACCCCAACCTTTGGGCTGGCTGGCTGGCTGGCTGGTAGAGCAATGCAAAACAAAGACACACTACATGGCAGTATAAGAATACTGGAAGACACTGATTGGAAGATTGCTGCCCGAGGGTCACATCAAGTGGCTTCTAGTGGAAGAAATCCGAACTACAACTTGCTTGTCCCACAGAGAACAGTTCTGGTTACTTTTGGGTACCCCCTCATATATATATGTATATAGATGGATGGATGGATATATGATGGATATATATATGTGTGTGTGTTTGTCGACTGGTTTCCCTTTTGCTAATCATGACATTGAAATTATTGTAATTTCATATATTCTTCAGAAGATTTTAGTTCATATTGTGTGTGGAGAAGTTAATGAATGAATGATTCAACAAGTAGGAAAATCTAAGGGGAGGTAATTGGTGATAATTATTATTGGGGAGATGGGAGGTAACTGTTCATCTTTTGGGGAGGCAATAAATATTCACAAAAACTCAAATGCTAAAGTAGTGAGAAAAATATGTACAATGATGGGTATGTGATCATGAATTAAAATATATACTGAGATCAAAGTTGATTATGCAATCATATTTAGATGAGTCTCTATTTTTTGATGAACAAATTTTCTTTATTTAAACATTCCTGTATAGAAATTACTTCTTTGCCCTGGTAGATGAGGAAAACTGTGAAGTTTGGTTGGATTTTACCTGAAAATCTCTATATGTGTTCACTCAAAGGAATCCGTCTGTATTCATGAACCAGATCTGTTCCTTATGTATGTGTGTGTATATATGTATGTATGTATATATATATATATATATATATATGTATGTATGTATGTATGTATGTATGTATGTATATACACGCACATATCATCATCATCATCATTTAGCGTCCGCTTTCCATGCTAGCATGGGTTGGATGGTTCAACTGGGGTCTGGGAAGTCAGAAGGCTGCACCAGGCCCAGTCTGATCTGGCAATGTTGCTACGGCTGGATGCCCTTCCTAACGCCAACCACTCTGTGGGTGTAGTGGGTGCTTTTTACGTGCCACCGGCACGGAGGCCCGTTGGGGGCGGCGCTGGCAACAGCCACGTTCAGATGGTTCGCTTACATGCCACCAGCACTGGTATCACAGCTACAATTTCCATTGATGTTGATCAATTTCGATTTTGATTCTGATTTCCACTTGCCTCAACAGGTCTTCACAAGTAGAGTTTTGTGTCCCAAGAAGGAAAGTTATGCATAAGTGGACTGGCTACATCCCAGGTAGAGGCCATGGGTTATGGTCTCACTTGTCCTGCCGGGTCTTCTCACGCACAGCATACTTCCATAGGTCTCAGTCTCTAGTCATTTCCTCAGTGAGACCTAAAGTTCGGAGGTCGTGCTTCACCACCTTGTCCCAGGTTTTCCTGGATCTATCACTTCCACAGATTCCCTCAACCGCTAGGGTGTGGCACTTTTTCACACACACACACACACACACACAGATATATATTTATATATACTTATATATATATATATATACTTATATATATATATATATATATATATATATATATATGTATGTAATAATTGAGGAATGAAGCAGGAGATGGATTTGGCTTTACTCATGGATTATTGTTATCTCAACTAAAACTGTGGAATTCCTGACATAGATCCAGAGCAAATATACCCCAACCATGGATGGCACCAGGTAACCCAAAACTGTGAATATACTTTACTCAACACTAATTAACACATACCCATTAATCCAAGGAATTACATATATATATGTAGGGAGAGTTCACGAAAAAAACAAAAGACAAAGACAGGTGGTATACAAAACAAACAGATGTATTAGTATAATGCTCAGGAATAGAAAAAGTCTTTTACATTTCGAGCCTACGCTCTTCTATAGAAAGGGATACAGGAAAAAAAAACAAGGAGAGAAGAAAAAAAGGAGAGAAAAAAATGTGTGTAGTGGCTAACGATCTATCATGGCAACTGTATATTTGTGGTGTGTATGTGTATCTGTATATCTTTTGTTCGAGAGGTGAAATGTAGCAATGTAAATTTATTAAATTTCTGCTTAGAAAAATCCAATGACACAATTCGAAATTGAATATGACTTTATGACCAATGTAAGTTAAGCATCTTCCATGATTTGTATAATTAGCCATAATATTGCTAGACAAGTGGTGATTAGGAGGGAAATTAATTGCTTCGTCAATAAACAAATGTTCAAAGATGTAAGAGGGAAAATAAAGAAAAGAGAATGTAGGACAAAGGACGTGTGAAGTGGTGTAAAATGATAATCCATAATGATTATCTAAATCATTTCACTCTCTTTGTCTCTCTCTCTCTCTCAGTCTGTCTCTTTTGCTATCTGTCTGTCCCTCTCTCTCATTCTATTTCTTTCTCTCTCTACTTGTCCCTTTCTTTCTCTCTTACTCTCTCTCTCTCTCTCTCTCTCTCTCTCTCTCTGTCAGTTTGTCTCTTTCTCTCGCTCTATCTCTATCTCACTGTCTATCTGCCTGTTTCTGTTTTTCCCTGTGTTTATATGTGTGTATATATGTGTTTGTATGTGTGTATATGCATGTATACTCTTATATTTATGTAACAAATGCACACACAGACATACATGAACACACACACACACACAAAAATACACCATGACATACACACAGACCTCCTCCACATGCAAACACACACACATATATAGAAATAAATATGCATATATATATATATATATATATATATATACATATATTTATAATTCTCCGTGTGTGGGAGTATTTGTGCATGGGCATATATGCGTGTCAAACTGAGGTTTTAATCATAAAAAAGCATGTTTAATACTAAAAACAGGACATTTATGGATCAAAGGAAAGAAAAACTCAATAGTGGGGGTAGAGTAAAGTATGTACTTGCATAGGCTTTGTATGTCCAGTTCTCAATTGTTTTTACATGACTGAAGAGAAGAGAAAGTCCTGACATGTCAACAGCTGTATTCATATCTGTGTACCTCCCATTGTGTGCTGGCTGCACAAAGGTTGGTCAAAGATTATTAGCTGATGGAACAAGAGTAGGGGAAATTTTTAGTACAGTGGGCAAGAATTTGCAAAGGAAATGGTCCACAGGTGCATCAAAAGTTCTAACTCTTATAGCCATGCAAATCTTGTATACATATCTATGTATAATTCGATGTGGAGGTGCAATGGCCCAGTGGTTAGGGCAGCGGACTCGCGGTCATAGGATCCTGGTTTCAATTCCCAGACCAGGCATTGTTATTGTTTATTGTGCAAAAACACCTAAAGCTCCTCAGCGGGTGGTGACAAACCCTGTTGTACTCTTTCACCACAACTTTCTCTTACTCTTTCTTCCTGTTTCTGTTGTACCTGTATTTCAAAGGGCCAGCCTTGTCACACTCTGTGTCACGCTGAGTCTCCCCGAGAACTACATTAAGGGTACAAGTGTCTGTGGAGTGCTCAGCCACTTATACGTTAATTTCACGAGCAGGCTGTTCCGTTGATTGGATCAACTGGAACCCTTGTTGTTGTAACCGACAGAGTGCCATGATAATTTGATATACATTCATAAAGATAAGTTTGACACATTAAAATAACGTGTAACATCTTCACTAATATGGCCTCTGAATTTAGGACGTTTATATTACATACAAGATATTCTATATTCTTCTTCTTCAGCTAGAATGTAGTTTGGTCTCAAGGGGGTGGTACAAGCCTAGCAATATGTGTTTTATAGTGAAAACAAAATTTCCATTGAAATGGCAATTACCAGACAATTTCTGTTCGAGTCTAACTGTTTTAAGTCATAGTGGAAACACGACCTATGTCGCAAATAGGCATAAGAATATTGTATGAATTTTATAATGGAAAAGTTTACTATAGGTGCGGTGTGGCTGTGTGGTAAGAAGCTTGCTTCCCAACCACATGGTTCCATATTCAGTCCCACTGCGTGGTACCTTGGGCCAGAGTCTTCTACTATAGCCTTGGGCCAACCAAAGCCTTGTGAATGGATTTGGCAGACAGAAACTGAAGGAAGCCTGTTGTATATGTATATATATATATATATATACATAAACATATATATATATATATTATATATATATATATATATATATATATATATACATAAACATATATATATATATATATATATATATATATATATATATATATATATATAAGTGTGTGTGTGGGGGAGCTGGCTGAAACATTACCACACCAGGCAAAATGCTTAGTGGTATTTTGTCTATCGTCACATTCTAAGTTCAAATTCCATTGAGGTCAACTTTACCTTTCATCATTTCGGGGTTGATTAAATATATGTACCAGTTACACACTGAGGGTCGATGTAATTGACTTGATCCCTTTGTCTGTCCTTGTTTGTCCACTCTATGTTTAGCCCCCTGTGGGCAATAAAGAAATATATATATATATATATATATATAGTCCAACCCATGCTAGCATGGAAAGCGGACGTTAAACGATGATGATGATGATGATGATGATATGTATGTATATATTTGTGTCTGTACTTGTTTCCTGGCCATTGCTTAACAACCGATGTTTGTGTGTTTACATCCCCATAACTTAGTGGTTCAGCAAAAGAGACCGATAGAATAAGTACTAGGCTTACAAAGAATAAGTCCTGTGGGCGATTTCCTTGACTAAAAGGCAGTGCTCCAGCATGGCCACTGTCAAATTACTGATACAAATTAAATATATTTTGTACATATGAGTATGTCACCTGCGGGTACAATGGCACTCATGGGCGAGGGTTTCCCCATCCCTGTTATAGAGTTTCAGGGGTTCTCAACCACCTATGGACCCCCTTCAATTTCCATTTTACTCTACTGGACCCTAACAGCTATTTGATATTTTAAAAATGTCCTTATGTTTTCAGAATTAAATATTATTAAGAATCGTATAAAAAATTGAAAATATCTTGTATACTGTTGGAGTAAAACCAATTTACTGCAAATTAATTTTAACAAGGAAATCTTATATGGACCCCTTAAGGGCCATATGGACACCAGTTGGAAACCATTAGGGTGAGTTCAAGGTAAATATTCACGCTGTCCCTTAATATCATACACATCAGCCCTGAACTTTATACTCATACATGTTCCCACCTCTGCATCTCTTTATCTCCCTTAATCCATCACTCTTTACTCATCTGCATGTATGTCATTATTCAGGTTTATTTCAAGATTTCTTGCCAATACACAAAAAGCCAGTTTCCAAACTACATTCAAAGCTCCTTCATTGGAATCTATGTATGCATCTTTGTATGTTATCATCATCATCATCATCATCATCATCATTTAACGTCCGCTTTCCATGCTAGCATGGGTTGGACGGTTCAACTGGGGTCTGGGGAGCCCGAAGGCTGCACCAGGCCAGTCAGATCTGGCAGTGTTTCTACAGCTGGATGCCCTTCCTAACGCCAACCACTCCGAGAGTGTAGTGGGTGATTTTATGTGCCACTGACACAGGTGCCAGACGAGGCTGGCAAACGGCCACGCTCGGATGGTGTTTTTTTTTTTTTTTTATGTGCCACCGACACAGGTGCCAGATGAGGCTGGCAGACGGCCACACTCGGATGGTGTTTTTATGTGCCCCGACACAGGTGCCAGATGAGGCTGGTGAACGCCCACGATCGGATGGTGTTTGTTACGTGCCCACAGCACGGAGGCCAGTCGATGCGGTACTGGCTACGGCCACGTTCGGATGGTTTTCTTGTGTGCCACCGGCACCACAAAGATACAAATTCCATTGATGTACATCTATTTTGATGTCATTATTCAGTTTATTCCAAAATTTCTTGCCAATAGGGAAAGAACTGGTTTCTAACCTAGATCCAAGGTTCCTTCATTGGAATTTCAACATCAACAACATGGTATTTTTGTTTGTATGTACAGCCACGCATCCATTTCCAAGTAATTTTTATCTTAATAATTCCAGTGCACACTTATCCTATCTATATTTTTTCTATCTATCTCCCTCTCTTGTTCTTCCTTTCTGTTTTTCTCTCCCACCATTTCCCTATTCTTCTCCTCTCCCCTTCACTGTTCCCTCTCTCTCTCAGTCTTCTTCCTTGACTCTCTTGTTGCTCACACGTGACCAACGGCTATCTATCTTTCTTCCACTTCCTTCCTAAAGACAAGACATGCTTTTACCTGTCTCTTCTCAAAGCTCATTTTTCCAGCGTTCATCACTTCACATTTGTTTTTACTGTTTTGTTCTCACTTTTACCCTCCACAAAAAATCCCAAACTTTATTTAATTTGTTTTGCAGGAAAGACTGTTTTAATGATGTCGTGTCTTGTCCCAACCTTCAAAACATGGAATAGATAAAACATGGGACAACTGATGAAGGGAATGTTCCTTATGTTGCATGCCTCGGTTCTCTGTTTGTTTGTTTTTTTTGTTGTTCAAAAAAAGTTCATTTTCTATAGTTTTGTTTTTTATGTTCTTGTTTCTCATTTTGTCTACGTTTACTTTTTTATCTCCTGTACCCATATATGCAAGTATATATAGATATATATGTAGGTATGCACATGTATGTATGTATTTATGCCTATATTTTTATATTATTTATATGTATGTATGTACGTATTCTTATGCATATAGTTACATGTCTAGACATACTCATAAATATTTAAATGATAAACTTCTGGAAAGTTTTACTGATTTTTACAGTTCCAGTGATGGATTGGATCTGCAAACTTCGAATCCGCTTTCTCCTTTCTGGTTTTGGAAAGCCTAATGTATGTGTGTGTGTATGTATGTGTTGTGTGTGTGTGTGTGTGTGTGTGTGTGTGTGTGTATGAAAATAGCAATATATTTGTGTATATACTGGATTAATTAACAACTAACTCGGTTGGGAACAATTTCTATGTGAAACCAGACAGAAATCACTCTGTTAGCTTGCTCTCAGGATAAAAGACAAAAACAATATCTATGTATTACCTACACACACACACACACACACATATATATATATATATATATATATATATATATTATATACATATACATATATAATATATATATACATGCATGTACATAGATATGTGTTTGATATATGTGCACATATACATACACAAATACATACATACATACACACACACACACACACACACACACACACACTGAGAAACAGACAGACAAAAAGAGAAAAAGAGGGAGACGAGCACAAAAAAGTAATAAAGAAAGGAAGAGAGACGGCAGAAGAACAAAAAGCAAATAAGAAGGCCAGATATGTGTGTACTGTGAAGGTATACAGGTACATGTGCGTATGTGTGTGTATGTATATATGTACATATATATATATATATATATATATATATATATATATATATATATATATATATATATATATATATATTTATGTGTGTGTGTGTATGTATATATATATATATATATATATATATATATATATATATATATATGTATGTATGTATGTATATATATATATGTGTGTGTGTGTGTATGTAAATGCATAAAAAATTAATCTCAATAAAAGGTTAACTGATGTGATCTATAGATTAATTTCTGTTTGAAATAAAGACACATGTAGATAATACTCACATACACATATACTCTCTCTCTCTTACATGCACACCACATCACACAGACACACACACTCACATATACATATTTATATATATATATATATATATATATATGTGTATGTGTGTGCTCATTGACACACATATGCAGACACATTGGTATACACGTGTTCACTTTCTCCTCAACTCCTGCACATATATATATACGCATTCGTTTATTTGGAACCATATCAGAGTGCATGTGGTGAATGTGGGTATATATATCTGTCTCTGTGTGTGTATGAGCATGTGCATGTTTGTGTGTGTATGTATATAGCCAGACACAGATCTTATTTATACATACATAGATACATATCCCCCTCTCTCTCTCTCTCTCTCTATCTATATATATATATATATATATATACGCATATATTACATAGGTTTATGTATGTATCATGTATATTAATTACGCACACACACACACATGCATATATACTATATATATATATATATATATATATATATATATATAATATATATATATATATATATACATACATATATACGTAAGTATAAATGTATGTATCCACACATGCATACACACACATATACATATGTATGTATATCTATCTATCTATCTAGCTATATATATATATATTATACATGTGTATATATATCATCATCATCGTTTAACGTCCGCATTCCATATATATAATATATACATATATGTGTGATATATATATATGTATATATACACATGTATATATATATATATATATATAAATATAAATAAATATATATATATGCATATAAATATATATATATATATAGTATATATATATATATATATATATATATATTATATTATATATATACATACGCACCCATAAGTGTATATGCAGGTCATAACAGTAAGTAAAATTGTCTGAATAACAAACTAATTACATTTTATCTTTATCACAACATCTCAATATATACATTTATTTTTTTTAATCATTTCTTTCTCTTATATATTTATCATATTTTCATATATTTTTTTTTATTCACTATTATTCCATACCTTCCCCCCACCCCTACCACTACAACCACCACCGCCACCACCACCATTTCCGTTAATATATTTTGTTTTTTGTTTCTGTCACACTGCTGTGCTCCGCGGTGCCACGATGCACTATGCATGCACAACCTCCCTGTCTCACACACACACACACACTTGCACACGCAAATATGTATCTCTCCACCGTCGCCCCCATCGCCCCCATCACACGTGCACAGACATATTACAAAGTGATGGTATGCTATGAAAAGTGCTGTGAGAACAAAAATATTGATTATTGAACTGTCGATGGATGTGACACTGCATCAAACACACACACAAAATAACGAGGAAACAATGTTAGCGAGCTGACTGTCATTTCTAGATGGTGATGGGGGGAGTGTGGAGGAGTGAGGGTGATAAAGAGCTATTCAATTAATATGGCTGTAGGTGTAGACATCACATATATACAAGTACATGCATATATATATACAGATATAGATATATATTTATATTTGTGTGTGTATATATATGTATGTGTGTGTAAGTGTGTATGTGTGTATATATATATATATATATATATATATATCTATCATATATGTGTAATATATATATATATATATATATAACCAATTGTGGCCGCTGCCAGCCTCCTCTGGCACCTGTGCCGGTGGCACATAAAAAGCACCCACTACACTCATTAGGAAGGGCATCCAGCTGTAGAAACACTGCCAGATCAGATTGGAGCCTGGTGCAGCCTCCTGGCTTCCCAGACCCCGGTCGAACTGTCCAACCTGTGCTAGCATGGAAAACGGACGTTAAATGATGATGATGATGATATATATGTATATATATATATATATATATATATATATATATATATTCATAAATGTGTATATATATATATTTATGTATATACATACATTTTTTTATACTTTTATTTACTTGTTTCAGTCATTTGACTGTGACCATGCTGTTGCACCACCTTTATTCAAATGAATCGACCCCAGGACTTATTCTTTGTAAGCCTAGTACTTATTTTAGTGGTCTTTTCTGCCAAACCCCTAAGTTACAGGGATATAAACATACCAACTTCGGTTGTCAAGTGATAGAGAGGGAACACACACAGACACACAAACATATATCAGCCACAACTACAATTTCCATTTGATTGTGATTTGGTTTCATTTTGAAGTTGAGGTACTTGACTCAATAGCTATCCTCAAGCACTGCATGTCACCCTACGATCCAAGGTACTTTTTGAGCTCGCTGGTTATGCGGCACTTGTGTAGGTTACAGCTATGATCTCACTTTATTTGCCGGGTCTTCTCAGTCACAGCATATCTCCAGAGGTCTCTGTCTTTTGTCATTTCTCCTGTGAGGCCCAACGTTTGAAGGTCATGCTTCACCACCTCATCCCATGTCTTCCTGGGTCTGGATGTGGAAACTAAAAGAAGACTGTTATGTGCATATATATTTATGTATATATATATATATATATATATATATATATCTGGAGATGTTGATCAAAAATCAAAATCGATCAACATGAATGGAAATTGTAGCTGTGATACCGGTGCCGGTGGCACATAAGAGAACCATCCGAACGTGGCCATTGCCAGCCCCACCCCGACCGGCTTCCGTGCTGGTGGCACGTAAAAAGCACCATCCAATCGTGGCCATTGCCAGCCTCACCTGGCCTCCGTGCCGGTGGCACGTAAAAAGCACCATCCGATCGTGGCCATTTGCCAGCCTCGCCTGGCCTCTGTGCTGGTGGCACGTAAATAGCACCATCCGATCGTGGCCATTTGCCAGCCTCGTCTGGCACCTGTGCCAGTGGCACGTAAAAAGCACCCACTACACTCATGGAGTGGTTGGCATTAGGAAGGGCATCCAGCCGTAGAAACACTGCCAGATCAGACTTGGCCTGGTGCAGCCAACTGGCTTCCCAGACCCCAGTTGCACCGTCCAACCCATGCCAGCATGGAAAGCGGACGCTAAACGATGATGATGATATATATATATAAATGGATGAATAAATTATCCTTTGTTTACCGTTAACATGGAAAATTCAATAAACAGTTACCAATGTCTTGTTGTTGAGATAGGTTCTCTTTCTTTCCTGGTGAGAAGATTGCATTTTTTACACCATTTATTCCT
>NC_043005.1:84728979-84736479 GCF_006345805.1 Octopus sinensis | reverse complement strand
TGCACCCTCTGATTTTCACCTCTTCCCAGCCATGAAGTTGTTTTTGAAAGGAAAGCGTTTCCCAGATAATGCAGCCTTGATTTCTGAAGTCACATCGTGGTTGGAGGACCAAACTGGGGTCTTCTACAAAAACGGTCTCCAGAGCTGCATCAAACGATGGGAGAAATGTGTAACTCTGGGTGGTTCCTATGTAAAAGAAGACTAATAACTGTGCCAAGTTTCGTTGCTCTACTGCTATGGGAAGTGGGTCAGGGGCATTACTTATTGAACGTCCCTCGTATACAGACATATGTATACTCTTTTACTCTTTTACTTGTTTCAGTCATTTGACTGCGGCCATGCTGGAGCACCGCCTTTAGTCGAGCAAATCGACCCCGGGACTTATTCTTTGTAAGCCAAGTACTTATTCTATCGGTCTCTTTTGCCGAACCGCTAAGTGACGGGGACGTAAACACACCAGCATCGGTTGTCAAGCAATGTGAGGGGGACAAATGCAGACACACACACACATATACATATATACGACACGCTTCTTTCAGTTTCCGTCTACCAAATCCACTCACAAGGCATTGGTCGGCCCGGGGCTATAGCAGAAGACACTTGCCCAAGATGCCACGCAGTGGGACTGAACCCGGAACCATGTGGTTGGTTAGCAAGCTACTTACCACACAGCCACTCCTGCGCCTATGTATTTATGTATATAAAATCAGCATGAAGCCTTAAGGATGCAATGAACACCAACCTATTTAGAAATGAGAGCTAAAGTCTCAATTCAACCGCTAGAAGGCACCAAAATAATAGAAAATAACAGTATGTGAGGAAACAAAGAATCCAAAAGCATACCTATAAAGATTACGCCATTGAGATGCTCATATACCTGCATCATTAAGGCTTCATACTGGGTTTTATATTTTATAGCTTATAATGCTATTAAACGCATGAACAGCCCATGTTACTGCTGTGAATATTATTAATTAAAAATATTTGCTATAGATGGTATTAACAATAGTAACATCTTAATTCAAATGTAAAGATGCAAATGTTTTTGCTCCTATATATATGTATATATATATATTTATATATCTGTATATATATACATCATCATCATCATCATCATTTAACGTCCGCTTTCCATGCTAGCATGGGTTGGACAGTTCGACCGGGGTCTGGGAAGCCAGGAGGCTGAACCAGGCTCCAGTCTGATCTGGCAGTGTTTCTACAGCTGGATGCCCTTCCTAACACCAACTACTCTGTGAGTGTAGTGGATGCTTTTTACATGCCACCAGCACAGGTGCCAGGGGAGGCTGGCAGCGGCCACGATTGGTTGGTGCTTTTTACATGCTACCAGCACAGAATCCAGTCAAGGTGGTGCTGGCATCGGATGGTGCTTTTTATGTGCCACCGGCACAGGTATCACAACTACTATTTCCATTTGATATTTATTTCGATGTTTATGTACTTGACTCAATAGGTCTCCTCAAGCACAGCAGGTCATGTGCCACCGGCACAGAAGCCGAAATGCTACTTTTAGATTCCATCTGAGAAATCCACTCATAAAGCTTTGGTTGACCCAAAACTATAGCAGAAGACAACTGCCCAAGGTGTGCCATGCAGTGGAACTGAACACAGAACCATACAGATGGGAGGCAAGCATTTTATCATACAGCCACACCTACACCTGTTGATATTAGTGAGTATTAACAAAGTTGTGTTCTCCTGAGATCAAATTCCACCGAGGGTAACTTTGCCTTTCATCTTTTCAGGGTTGATAAATTAAGTACGAGTTGCATACTAGGGTCGATTAGAGAGTATTAACAAAATAGTGTTCTCCTGAGTTCATATTCCACTGGAGTCAACTTTGTGTTTTCATCCTCATGGGGTCAATAAGACAAGCACCAGTTAAGAACCGGAGTCAATATAATTGACTTACTCCTCCCCTCAAAATGGCTGACCCTGTGCCAAAAGTAGAAAGACTTATTAGGAATTATTAAGTAATATTGTTATAGCAGAAAATGTATATTTGTGCTGGTTACAATTACTTAGTCTTGAGGAATTAAAATTCCACTTTTAACTCAAAAATTTGCATATTGACATATCAGTTCTCTATATCATTCTGCTTTCCTGTTGTTAAGTACCAATATATTTTCTGTCTAAACATAGAGTTTGGCTATTCTACAATACAAAAGTCATGAGGTTCTTAGCTGTGTCTGAGTGATCAGATTCCACTCAGTCCGGTGTGATCATAGAGTGCCAAAACCCCAAGTTCCACCAGGCCAGACATGTCACAAGGTTCACTGACAATAGCCACTGGCTGTTTGTGACACCAGTGTCTGAATAGACACTGAGATGTTATATATATACTTCTGACAGAAGAATCTCCGCTCTCTCTAGCTCGGAGTGTCTACTACTGATAAGGCCAACAAAGGCTGAAATCATGTGATCAGGTTGTCCTGGCAACAATAGTGGACAGTTGTCTCCTGTTAGTGATACAAACACAAGAGTTTATAGGCACCACAGTTCCAAATGAGGGGTTCTCTCATAGTAACTAATGCAGTATTTTGTGTTCTGTGGAGGCGCAATGGCCCAGTGGTTAGGGCAGCGGACTTGCGGTCATAGGATCGCGGTTTCGATTCCCAGACCGAGCGTTGTGAGTGTTTATTGAGCGAAAACACCTAAAAGCTCCACGAGGCTCCGGCAGGGGATGGTGGTGATCCCTGCTGTACTCTTTCACCACAACTTTCTCTCACTCTTACTTCCTGTTTCTGTTGTACCTGTATTTCAAAGGACCGGTCTTGTCACTCTCTGTGTCACGCTGAATATCCCCGAGAACTACGTTAAGGGTACACATGTCTGTGGAGTGCTCAGCCACTTGCACGTTAATCTCACGAGCAGTCTGTTCCGTTGATTCGGATCAACCGGAACCCTCATCGTCGTAACCGACGGAGTGCAAAAGGAAGGATTTTGTGTTCTAACACAACATTCGCTTTTAAATGGGAATAAATATTACCTTTTGGTATTTATACTGCATTTGTCCCTATTGATGAAAATCAATCAATTCAGACCCCAATGGAGGCATTTTGAGTTCACTTTAAGCCCTTCGGCCCTACTCAATAGCACATTGAGATGGTCCCAACACTGAAAGAAGAGTCAAGAGGGATGAATGCAGGGCCAGAAACCCAACCCTGTAAAAATCAGGAATTGCTGAAGAAAGAGAAATTAATTCGTGGGGGACAAATGTATGAGAAGAGAAGGGCACAGTTAAGGGAAGGATGAAAGTGCATTGAGACCAGCAATGGATAAGGACATATGGGAGTCTGGTTGAAACAAAAATGAGATTTTGTGATGTTTAATACTTTTCTCAAAGTATTTGACAACATGTTGGTATGAAGTCAGTGAAGCACTAAAAGGGCAAATCAAAGACAAGTCTTGGTCATTGTTTACCATATTCTTTCATGTCTGTGCTGCATAGCAACCACAGTTTTTTTTCTCTTGTTCTTTTGGGGTTTTTTTTTTATCTTGTTGCATATTCATTGATGATGTAATCACCTCAGTTTCTTCAAGTCATGTTCTTGGATGCTGGTTGTTGTTGTTGTTGCGTTTGTTGTTGTTGTTGTTGATGGTGGTGGTGGTGGTGGTATCGGTAGCGGCAGCAGTGGTAGTAGTGGTGGCAGTGGTGGTGGTGTAAGTGGTGGCAGAAGTGGTGGTGGTGGCGGCGGCGGCGATGGTGGCTGTGGTGGTGGTGGTAGTGGTGATGGTGGTGGTGGTGGTGGCAGTGGTGGCCGGGGGAGTTGGAGTGGAGGCGATGGTCGTAGTGGCAGTGGTTGTGGTGGCAATGGTGATGGTGGCAATGGCAGTGGTCATGGGGTGGCGGTGGTCATGGTGGTGGCGGTGGCGATGGTGGTCGTTGTTGTTGTGGTGGTGGTTGTGGTGGTGATGGTGGTTGTGTTGGTGTTGCCGTTGTCGGTGTTGGAACAACTGTGGTCGACATCTAATTTGAACAAAAGTGAAGCCATTGAAGAATGAAGAAAGACATTACCTTCCTCCATACTATTAGATGCAAAAAACCAGAAGAGTAAACACATTCTATATTTGATGCTAGAACATTGGCTGCTACTATTGTTGTTGTTGTTATTATTATCGTTATTATTATCATTATTATTATTATTATTATTATTATTATTATTATTATTATTATTATTTCACTGTTGTTGTTTTGTTTTATTTAAGTCGTTCCAAGTCTCAACTTGACAAACCTCAAGAAACAGCGAGTTAGACATTTTACTCTGTTATTTACGAGTAGCAGTGATATATTTCAGAGAAAGGAGATGGAATACTAAGAATTATATAACATACCTATTTCTTTATTACCCACAAGAGGCTAAACACAGAGGGGACAAACAAGGACAGACATAGGTATTAAGTCGATTACATCGACCCCAGTGTGTAACTGGTACTTAATTTATCGACCCCAAAAGGATGAAAGGCAAAGTCGACCTCGGCGGAATATGAACTCACAACGTAACGCAGACGAAATACCGCTAAGCATTTCGCCCGGCGTGCTAACGTTTCTGCCAGCTCGCCTACTAGGGTCATTGTAATCAACAAACTCATTCCCTCTAAACTGCTGCCTTGTGCCAAAATTTAAAACAGTTATTATTTTTCTTTAAGCTCCTCCATTTTGTGTGTTGCATTTTGACCTTTGATGTTGTCTGCGATGTCTTGGGTTCTTGTGGTTATTTAAAGAAATCGTTATCTTTATTGATGGTATGTTGTCAAACTTAATGTGACAGTCCCATGAAAGGGAAGAATGCTACTGTTATTTAGCCCTAGGATACACCGTTTCCTGTTGGCCTTGACACATTTCCTGTGTCCTTATGTTTTCAAAGGGGAGAAAAGCACCTCCACCCAGTAAAGCCAGCATCCAGGAAATGTGTCAAGGCCAACAGGAAACGGTGTTTCTAGGGCTAAATAGCAGTAGCATTCTTCACTTTCATGGGGCTGTCACATTAAGTTGACAACATACCATCACTTTATTGTGCTGCTACTGTATAAATCTCTCTCAGAGATTTAGAAATGCATTATTTTGATTATCTCTATTTTTAATGTCATTAATCATCATCATCATCATCGTTAAACAATGATGATAATGATGATGATGATGATTAATGTTGTTATGGCAATGAACTGGCAGTCCCAACAGCATGCTGGGAAAAATGCTTAGCGCCATTTCATCCTTCTTTATATTCTAAGGTCTTTACATTGTGAGGTTGACTTTGCCTTACATTTTTTTCAGGGTCACTAAAATAAGTACCAGTTGAAAACTGGGGTCAATGTAATGGACTTATCCCCTTTCCTAAAATTTCTATCTTTGAGCCAAAATTTCACATCATTGTTGTTGTTAATATTATTAAGGTAATGAGATAGAGAAGGTAGTGGGTAGCGATTTTCTTCACTACTTCAGGGAGTGACAACCCTGCCTGACATGAGTCCGGGCTCAGCTGGCGCCAGCTGACAGTACCTGGTATGGGCCCCTAACCAGGGTTACAGAAAGGAGACAACCTTCAAAGAAATCTGGAATGGAGCCCTGTAGGCAGTTTAGTGTTCGACTTGACACTCTTCCAGCAGCTCCTGCAACCAAACTGGTGCCAAAGGTAATGCGTTGCACTCCTTTGGACTACATCAGCAAGGTCGAGAGAGGAATCCTGACGATTGGGTTACCCAGGATTTTCTTACATCTAGCCCAGGGATGCACAACTCCAATGTCTCCCAAGACAAAAGGATGCCACCGACAATGAGATAGAAGGATCATTAGCACATCCAGTAAAATGCTCACTGGCATTTCTTCTGCCATTTTTTTACATTCTGAGTTCAAATGTAATCAAGGTCAACTTTGCCTTTTATCCTTTCAATGTTAATAAAATAGGGAACCAGTTGAGCACTGATGTCAATGTACTCAACTTGCTCCCTTCCCCTCAAAATTGCTAGCATTGCGCCAAAATTTGAAACCAATATTATTATTATTATTATTATTATTGTTATTATTATTATTATTATTATTATTATTATTTTTTATTATTATAATTATTATTATTATTATTATTATTATTTTTATTATCATTATTATTGTTGTTGTTGTTATTAATATTATTATTATTATCATCATTATTATTATTATTCCTTCGTAACATGGTGTAGGTAAAAATGCACCAGAGTCTTTAGTCATCTGACAAGTCACCAACAAGGACCTCAGACAGATAATACTTTCCTTAAGATGTGCGCTATGTCCCTAATAAGGCTGCTTTTTGTAAGACATAAATCTCGCATGGGATTTCCAGTTGCCTTAAGAAGTTTTGAAGTTTCAATGAGATTGAGCCCAATGCTCTGATCACCACTGGTATCACTTTTACATTACCCTCTCACAATCCATACAGTCTTGCCATTTCCACTTTCAATTTGGAGCACTTGGTGAGTTTTTCAACCTCTTTACTCACAACATTCATGTCATTTGGTATGGCTACATCAATGATCTGACAGTATTTGTCTCATTTAATGACAACATCCGGCCGATGGTGTTCGATTACATGGTCCATCTGAAAATCATAGTCTCAAAGTATCGTGCAGTTAAAACAGAGGATCATTATTATATTATTATTATTATTATTATTATTATTATTATTATATTATTATTATTATTATTATCATCATTATTATTGCATCATCTTTGCAAGCTTCTAACACTGGAGATGTACTACAGTATTAGCAGAGTATTCGAGCAGTTCCAAGCAGTGCTATTTTCTGCAAGTTCTCCACCCGTATTGCAGCCCCTATTTGTTCCATGTACTTCTTGAGATTTTTGCTCACCGTTCCCAGGGCTCCATCAATTATTGGTACTACTACCAATACTTTTTCATCAACCACAACTGCTTAACCTCCCAAATTAACCTGTCATATCTATCAACTTTTCTTTCTTTCTTATCGGATAAGATAGATGAGCATGCTAGATCCAGCATCATTTGCTTTCTTTCTCAATTAACATTATGTCTGGTTTCCATTATTATTGTCATTGTTATTATTTACATTATTTACATTTGACGGATATTTGTCCTCATCTTGTTTGTTGTTAATGTTTCAGCTGGTATACCCTCCAGCCTTCATCAGGTGTCTTGGGGAAATTTTGAACCTGGGTTCTCATTCCTAAGGTATTTTTCAATGTTATTATTGGCACATAAAAAGCACCAACCGATCATGGTCATTGCCAGCCTCCCCTGGCCCCTGTGCCAGTGGTACGTAAAAAGCAGCCACTACACTCTTGGAGTGATTAGCATTAGGAAGGGCATCCAGCTGTAGAAACACTGCTAAATCAGACTGGAGCCTGGTGCAGCCTCCTGGCTTCTCAGACCCCAGTCGAACCATCCAACCCATGCCAGCATGGAAAGCAAGCATTAAATGATGATGATGATGATGATGATGATTATTCAGGTCACTGCCTGGGATTGAACT
>NC_043005.1:84718979-84726479 GCF_006345805.1 Octopus sinensis | reverse complement strand
AGTCTGACCCCCCTTTGAATTACAGGTACAACTTATTTTTCCAGCTGAGAAAACTGGAGTAATGTGATATAAAGCATCTTGCTCAAAGGTGTAATACACTACCAGGAACTGAACTCATGATCTTACGATCGTGAGCCAAATACTCTAACCACTAAGCCATGTACCTAAATATAACCATAGTATGAATGAATAATAAGCTTACTTTGCAACCACAGAGTCTCAGGTTCGATTCCACCATGTGTCATCTGGGGCAAATATTTTTTTTCTATATCCTTGTGTTGACCCATACCCTGTGAGTGAAATTGGGTAGATGGAAACTGTATAGAAGCCCATCAAGTGGATTGTAACTGTAATTCAAATTGTACAGCCTTGTCACACTCTGTATCCGTCTGATCCTACCTGAAAATTACATTAACAGTACATATGTGTCTGTGGAATATTCAGCCACTTACATGTTAGTTCTGGAGCAGGTAATTCAGATAATTCTTTTCTGCTCTAGGCACAAGGCCTGGAATTTTGGGGGAGGGGGCCAGTTGATTACATTGACCCCAGTACGCAACTGGTACTTAATTTATCAACCCTGAAAGGATGAAAGACAAAGATGACCTTGTCAGAATTTGAACTCAGAACATAAAGACCACTAATAATAAATGAATGATTCTTTTTCTATTATCTCCCCTTGTTCAGACCGGTCGACATAATGGAGCATCTTTTGGTAGAAGCTATTGCAGTGTTCATGAGTTATTTCATCGAGCTTTTCAGATATCAATTGGTGGGCTCTACTGGACGAGTTAGATAAGATGGACATGTATTCCCTTACGGCTGATGTAGTTTAACTCTCTTTTTTTCAAGGCTTCACCACCAATTGAAAAATTCAAATTTGATTGCAAAAAATTCAAATTTGATAGCAAAGAATTCAAATTTGATTGCAAAGATTCAAATTTGATGGCAAAGAATCCAAATTAGATCGAAAACATCTATATAATGGGCATTCGCGGTTCAGATACCTGTGGAGTATCTCCTTCTCCCATTATAATTGTTTTGTGGTTTCAAGGATCTGGAATGGGTCGCCTGATTTGTGACGTCCGTGTGAAGCGAGGTGATGAGAATGGCTCCTTAGTACATCACACAGTCAATACAATAAATATAAATAGAACAATGCATATATGTGCCTGGCGGAAGAGGCACAACCGGGTAGAATGTTTAAGAGAAGATTTATTGATATGTTAACATGTGTGATTGTGTGTGCATCATGTATACAGGATAATAGACAGGCCGTCATAAGAAAAAGATGTATGTGTGTGTATGTAGGCATAGATGTATGTATGTTAAGAACATACAAGGATGGCAATGAAGAAGAGACAGTGAAAGAGTCTGTAGCCAATCGATGTGAGGAGAAAGTTCATAGATGCAAGAATGAAAGATACCAGTTTGTAGTCAATTGTACACAATAGTTGAAATATTGTATCAAGAAGTTGCGGCGATGATGCAGAGCCGGTTGCGGTACATGTCATACGTGAAGTTGTGGCTGTGATGCTGCTGCCTGGGGTCACTTGGTACAGGAGTTCTCGCAGGTTGTATATTCGCTGTTGATCTATGGTGAAGTAATTCACAAACAGTACAGTGTTGTAACCTGGGTGAGTTGCTTGTTGAGTTGTGTACGTAGAGAGATGTTGATACTGGGATGAATGGTGGTGACAGAGATGGAGGTCGCTGAATGCTGATGGACGAAGTTGATAAGTATCCACGTGGCTGCTGTTGTGTTGTCACTGGAACTGGTGGTTTCTTGTGAGGTCAGTGGCCAGACCTTAAAAGGTCCGGAACTGAATGACATTGAGACGAGGAAAAGTTAGAATTTTTATAAGGAGTTGTAGGCTCAGCTGAGATAGAAAAACAGGTTGTCACACGTGACCTTATTTGAAGGCTGTGATTGGTTAAGTTGCATATTGGTGCAAGAGACACATTGTGCCAATACCAACCAATCAGAGTGGTGGACACAACAGGGTCCAAAATGTTGCCAAAGGCTAGCTGTTATCTACTACGTTCATATGTATGTATATATAATAGAGAGGAGAGGAATTTCAATCCTTCTGACGATGTAGTCATTTCCTGCTATGAGTAATATCAAATTGGTGAATGCTTTTCACCCTACAATTTATGATATAAAAACTATATTTCAGTACAGATATTCAGCCAGAATTGATTTCCTTGTTTTGTTCTCTACAATTCTTTCTCTTGTTACCATTAACTTAGTTTATCATGCATAAATCTTTCTCTCCCCCACCCTACCCCATTCAATAGTTCATAGTTCTATGTTGGATTTGATATTCTTCCAAATCTCTCCCAGTACATATATTTCCTGAATTCCAAAATCCCCTCCATGTTTTATCCAATTTTTGTTTTTTTTTGGCATTTTCAGACATTTCATTTTGTCTGTTATTTTTTTGCTATTTCTATACATAAGTTTGGCATTATTTTTATCCCAAAATTCCATGTTTGTATGTTAGCTCAACATTTGGACAGTTTAGTGATTCCATATGCTTCTATATATAATGACTGCCTGATTTAACAAATGGCATCAACTCGTCCAAATATAATAAGTAGTTTAACGAACTCTGCTTTCATTTTGTAAGCTCGTTTTATTCTCCTTTATTTTAATTCTTCCCTCAGGTAAAAAGTAATATTCAGATGTCAAACCAAAAAGTGAATCACATTGAAAGATCTCCTTACAAATCGTTGCTTCTTGCTACCTTTTTTAATCTTTTACTTGTTCCAGTCATGATACTGTGGCCATGCTGGGGCACCACCTTTAAGAAATTTTGAGTCAAATGAATCAACCTCAGTACTTATATATATATTTTTTTGAAGCCTGGTACATAATCTATCAATCTCTTTTGCCGAACAACTAAGTTACCAGGGCAAACACAGACACAAACACGCGCACACATATGACAGGCTCCTTTCAGTTCCCATCTACCAAATCCACTCATAAGGTTTTGGTCAGCCTGGGGCTATAGTAGAAAACACTTGCCCAAGGTGCCACACAGTGGAATTGAACCCATAACTATATGGTTAACCAACACTAGCTTCCACTTCCATTTTCCTTTCTGTGACTCATAAATTCAGCTAATTTCGGTTCGCAGTGGTAGAGATGGCTTTTTCCTGATAATATCTCCAAGCTGTCAACAGCATCTCTTGTTCTCTTTTTGCTATTTTCTTCATAAGCCAGGTTCTGTATCAAGACTTCATTCTCTCATTCAGAAGTTCCCTTCCTAACACCCTTCTTGTTCCACTGGTAACAACTGGTTTACATTTAAGTAAATACAAATCATGTTTCCTTTTATTTGGGGTTCAGTAGCTTGTTGAATGTTGAAAGGTATGTGTGTGTCAGCTGGGTACATTTTAGCTGCCCTTAGTAAGAGATTAGATTAAAAGCGGGAGAGAGAAAGTGCAATACATTTCTCCCTTTTCTTAAATCTATTTACAGAAATAGTCAAATAGTTAAGGAGTCCACTTTGCCACCACAAGGTTCTGGGTTCAATCCCACTGCATGGTATATTGGGCAAATACAATTTTCTTTAATTTCAGGTTGACCTCTGGTTTGTGAAACATGGGTAGATGCTGGAAACTGTACAGAAGTGCATCAGGACAATTACCCCTCCAAGAGACAATCCCCCACCCCCCGATAACAACCATTCCCTAGGACAATTAGCCACCTTGGTGGTTAATTACCCCCTCTCCAATATATTAAGAAGTTTTAAATCATTATCTATTGTCCTCAGGGGTAATTATCATTAGGGAGTCATTGTCCAGTGGGGGTAAATGTCCTAGACTCGTACAGGAGTCCGCCAAGTAGATTGTACATCATCATCATCATCATCATCAACATCGTTTAATGTCTGTTTTCCATACTAGCATGAGTTGGACGGTTCGACCAGGGTCTGGGAAGCCAGGAGGCTACACCAGGCTCCAGTCTGATCTGGCAGTGTTTCTACAACTGGATGCCCTTCCTAATGCCACCAGCACAGGGGCCAGGGGAGGCTGGCAATGGCCATGATCAGTTGGTGCTTTTTACATGTCACCGGCACAGATGCCAGACAAGTCAGCACTGGCATCGGCCACGTTCAGATGGTGCTTTTTACGTGCCACCAGCATGGGTATCACCACTACAATTTCCATTTGATTTATAATTTGCTGATTGTACATGTTATACAAAAGGCACCAGCCCGGTCACTGTGTTATGTTCTGGGTAGTTATGACCATGGAATATTCAGCTAGTTATATGTCAATTCAAGGGCAGATAATTCAGTACATCAAACATATGACTCCTCATCAAGCATTGGAGACCCACCACCATCACCACCACCACCACCATTGTCACAAGCATTTGTCAAGGAGATAATTAAATGTTCATTTTAACCATTTTATTTTCACCAAATTTATTCTGTTCATGTCTGAATAACTTCTATATTTAAGAATCTCTTTGATTCAATGGAAAATTATATTTCAAGAATTCTATTTCAAGACACCATTCATATAGTCTCTGTGTTGTAATCGTGTTGTGTATATCAACGTCAAAGCTATCTATAGTTGTTCGATGGACTCAAATCAGAGGAATAAACTGTTTAAAGTTGATAGAAATTTCAAGAATTATATTTTCTTTCATCTTCACAGATGGCTTTAACCTCCTAGAAATTTCATCTTATCAATTCTCAATATTATATTTATATACGCAAGTGCCTCTGTTTTTTTTACTGTCTCAATGATTCTTTGACAATATATATATAGAAACATATTATATATATATATGTATGTATATATATATATATATAATATATATATATATATATATATTATATATGTATGTATATATATATATAATATAGATATATATATATATATATATATATAATATATATATATATATATATATATATATATGTGTGTGGGCGCAGGAGTGGCGGAGTGGCTGTGTGGTAAGTTGCTTGCTTACCAACAACATGGTCCTGGGTTCAGTCCAGCTGCATGGCACCTTGAACAAGTGCCTTCTTCTGTAGCCTCAGGCTGACCAAAGCCTTGTGAGTGGGTTTGGTAGATGGAAACTGGAAGAAGCCCATCATATATATATATGTATGTGTGTGTGTTTATGTGTATGTGTCTGTGTTTGTACCCACTAACATCACTTGGCAACTGATGCTGGTGTGTTTACATCCCCGTAACTTAGCGGTTCAGCTAAGAGAGAGAGAGAGAGAGAGACAGACAGACAGAGAGAGAGAGAGAAATAGATAGAGATAGATAGAATACAGAGGTAAAGGGAGATTAATTAAAGGAAAGTTAAAACATGCTTGAAGCCTAAAGGCTCAGTAGACTGAAATTTAGGCCAACGTCATAATATTTAAGTAACTGAATGTACAGGACCGACCCTGGCACTGGATGCCAGTCCATTGCAGTGCTAGCTCACCTTCCAGTCACTGCCGGCACATATAAGCAGCTCAGTGTATGAAAGCAATTTAAAATGAAGTATCTTGCTGAAGGACAGTGTATGCCACCTGGTTGAAAACTTGAACCCTCATGGCATAGTCTTGGTGGAGGGACATCATAGTATGACATATCTTGCCTTGATTCTTTAACCCCTTGATGGGGTGATAAAGGTATCATTGTGACATATGGTGTTTCATGAACATTTGGGACATGCCGGAACCCATTCCTCTCCATGTCTGATCACTGTCAGTTTCTTTCAGAAACACTAACCTCAAAAGAATGAAATACAAAGTTGCCTTCAGCAGTATTTGAGCTCAGATTTAATGAGTCAGGATAAAGGATAATTACCACAAAGTGATTAGCATGGCACCTTCTACTATAACCTCAGGAGAACTAAGGACTTGTGGATGGATTTAGCAGATAGAAATTGAAAGAAGCCTGTCGTATGTATATATATATATATATATATATATACACATATATAAATAATATATATATATATATATGCATATATACATAAGTATATGTACATACATCTATATGTATATGTATATGCATATGTGGGCACAAGATGTCACGACAAAAAAGTACAAAGCACAAGTACATGGAACATGAATTATTCTTTCAAACAACGAAAGACACAAATGGAAAACAAAACAAGCAACATAAAGAACGACCCTTCATCAGTTGTTGGCTGTTTTTCTAATCTCGTATTTCGAGCATTTAACAACAATATACATTTTTGATAAACCAGCTGCTTCCGCAAACAGATTAAATATAATTTGGGATTTTGCAAAGGGTCAAAATTGGTAATACAAACAGGACTGTGAAAAAAAACAGAAAGGGCTGCTAAGCCTAAACGAGGTTGTGGTGAAGGATGCATAAATCAAGCTAGGATATATATATATATCACCTTGATCACCTTGAAATCATAACTCCACCATTGTGGAGGCCTTCCGAGTGGTCGTTTCCACTCACGCAGGTACCACTCGACAACTGTGCCTAAGAGAGAAGAAGGGAAGAATCTCGGAGGAAACTACAAAGTTACTCAAGAAGAGGAAAAATATGAAAGAGCACTATTGAAGATCACCTTGAATATTCCCTTCTCAGCAGAATGATTCGTCAACAACTAAAGAGAGACTTTGAGGCATACCGGATGGAGAAGCTCTTGAAGGCCGCAGAGGAAAAGAAGAGCCTCAAGAAATGCAAGAGGGACATGGTACTATATAGATCGGAGGTGACGGCCCTGAAGAATACAGATGGAGTACCGGTCAATGACAAGAGTGAGATGGAAAAAGTTTGCGAAGACTTCTACACCAAGCTCTTCAAGTCTACCAGAAATGTCCAGCCATTACCACCAATCCATCAGGAAGAAAATGTGCCACCTATCCTTGTCAGTAATGTTGAAAGAGCCATCAGCTTGATGAAAAATGGAATGGCACCAGGGAAAGATGGTATAACATCGGAGATGTTAAAGTCAGGCAGAGAGCAGCTCTGGAAAATCATCCCCAAGTGATTCACATGCTATATATATAAAGTTAATCCAAACAAGAAAGCACAAAAAAACACAACAACGCGAGGACGTGGAACAAATATAGTATTATTGGACGCTCAGGAAAGAAGGAAAGAAGGAGGGTTTAACGTTTCGAGCGGAGCTCTTCATCGGAAACATAGGAGAAGGAAAGATCCAGATAAGGGAACACAGAGGAAAAAAAAAATCGCCAACGGTACACATGAGGTCACATATATATATATATATTATATTAAATTAGAGACAAAACCACTATTAGGCAAATCAAACAATGAAAGACTTAAGCCAATACATATGATTAATTTATATTATTTAAATATGTAAACAAAATTATTAAAAAATATAATAATTAATTATCTAAATCTGATTTTTCCCTGTAAGTTTGGATTTATTCCCAATATTTATTATTATTATTATTATATATATATATATATATATTATATATATATATATATATAATCATATATATATTTATATTTATATATATA
>NC_043005.1:84711479-84713979 GCF_006345805.1 Octopus sinensis | reverse complement strand
TTCATCTTCCACCCCCTCCTGCACATTCTTTCTCATGAGAGTGGAGGTAGCTGACAAGACTCATACGAGAGAAAGAGACAGATTTGTGGCATTGAGGGCATTGAAAGTGACCCCCAAACAATGGCTACAGGGGGCTGAGAAGTCCGAGAAGGGGGACTTCTTGGAAAACTACAAGGAGGGAGACGAAAGATGTCCTGGAAAAGTTCGAGGTGGGCGAATTTCTGGGAAACTCCAAGAACGTGTAAGAAAGACTTCCCGGAAAAGACCGAGGATAGGGATTTGCCAGGAAAACTCTAAGGAAGGGAAGAACTTCCTAGAACATCCGAGGATAGGAACTTCTGGAAAACTCGAAAGAGAGAGTTTGAAAGGAGGAAGGACTTGCAGGAAAGGTCCGAAGTTGAAGTCCTGGAAAAGTCTGAAGAGGAGGGCTTCCTGGAAAACTCCAGGACGGGGAGGAAAGACTTCCTGGAAAGTTCCGAGAAAGGCTGATTTCTTGGAAGACACCAAGGAGGTGTAGTTGAGAGGAGGGAGGACATCCTCGAAAAGTCCGAAGGGAACTTCCTGGAAAAGTAAGATAGAGAACTTTCTGGAAAACTTTCTGCTGCTACTGAATCGAGAGATATTGATTCAGGCTCAGACTTTTCTAATCATTTTGACTCATCTAATGGGGATTCAGACTCTGAGATTTTGTAGCAATTCCTCGGAACTACCCAGGAATTAACTGCTCCCTAGCACGGAAACTTCCATTAAGTGATTCTTCCCCTCCTCAAAACTTTCCAGGAAGTAATTCCTCCCCTCCTCGGATTTTTCCAGGAGGCCATTCCTCTCAACCTCGGAACATTCCAGGAAGTAATCATTCCCCTTCCTCGGGAGTTTCCAGGAGGAACTTTCCATGAATTAATTACTCAGAACTTTCTGGGATGTAAATCCTTGGAACTTTCCACGAATTTCCTCGGAACTTTCCACCCACGGAAATTTCCAAGAAGTAAATCATCGGAACTTTCCATGAATTAATTAATCGGAGCTTTCCAAAAAGTAAGTCCTTGGAACTTTCCATAAATTTCCTCGGAACTTTCCATTCACGGAAATTTCCAGGATGTAATTCCCCGGAACTTTACAGGAAGTAAACCCTCGGAACTTTGCATGAATTCCTCGGAACTTTCCGGGAAATAATTCAAGGAAATAAATCCTCGGAACGTTGCAGGAATCAAATCAGCGGAACTTTCCGGAAATAAATCCTCGGAAGAATTAACCCATCTCCAACACGGAACTATCCAGGAAGTAATTACTTCCGACTCCTCTGAATTTTCCAGGAAGTAATTCATCCCCAACACGGAACCTTCCAGTAATTCCTCCCATCTTCGAAACTTTCCAGGAAGCAATTCCTCACCTTCATAGCAACTCACAAGGAAGTAATTCTTTCCATGCCTCCCCCTCCTCGGAACTTTCCATGAAGAAATTCCTCCCCTTCCCAGAACATTCCAGGAAGTAATTCCTCCCCTCCTCGGAGTATTCCATGAACTAATTCCACCCTTCCTCCCTCTCCTCAAAACTTTCCACAAAGTAATTCCTCCCTGTCGTTGTTGCTGTTGTCATCATTGTTGCTGCTGCTCTTGTTGTTGTCATCATTGTTGTTGTTGTAGTTGTTGTTGTTGCTGCTGTTACTGTTGTCATTGCTGCTGTTGTTCTTCTTTTTCTTCTTCTTCTGTCAAGAAAAACTGATTTATAAGAACACCATGAGGAAATATTAAAGAATTTTGCTATTCTCAAGTGTCTGAAATTGTGAATTATTGCTGCTGGTGCTGACGTCTCTCACAGGCACACACACACATGCCTATACTTCAAACACACACACACCTTCTTATCTCTCTATCTATTTATATACGTACTTATTTCTTTACTTTAACAGCTTTCCATCTATCAATCTAATTGAATCAATTTCACCACCACCACCACCAACAACAACAACATTAATAACAATATATCTATCTGTCAGGTTATTCATCTATCCAAATATCTATCTTGTGTGCATCATCCCTCTATTTGTCTCTATGTCCATCTATCTATATACATATACATACATTCATATGCATATATATATATATATATATATATTATATATATATATATATATAGAGAGAGAGAGAGAGAGAGAGAGAGAGAGAGATAGATAGATAGATAGATAGATAGATAGATAGATAGATAGATAGATAGATAGATAGATAGATAGATATGTACAGGGTGTGGTGAATAAACTGTTTCTAAATTATGCAAAAAGGAAAATAACACTGACATCTCATTTAAACAGATATATTTACCAAAATTACATAAAAATATCTTGGAATACTAAAGAGTAAATTTATTCAATGAAATCGCCATTGGCTTTAACCATGGCCTCCAGGCAAATTTAGAATATCCTGCAAGTCTTCTGGATGGTCTTCTTATTAAACTGGTGAATGCTGCCATAATCCTTGCCTTCAGTTCATCTTTGGTGTTATAA
>NC_043005.1:84696479-84706479 GCF_006345805.1 Octopus sinensis | reverse complement strand
TTTGTAACCGTGAATGACACAACAGAGATAAGAGAGATTCTAGGCTTAATTAACCGACAACTATAAACCAGCAGAGGTGCCCCCCACCCCGTGAATTTGTGTGTGTGTGTGAATGTGTATATGGATTGTGTATATATATATATGTATATATGTATATATATATATATATATATACACACACACACCTATATATATATTTATACATACATACACACATATATATATGCATATATCATATATATGTTTATATATGTAAATAGATATATATATATATATATACACACACATACACACACACATATATATACACCCACATGCATTCACATACTGATATATGCACACACACATACACACACACACACACACACACACACACATTCACACATGCATACAACAAATTCCTTATTATCATAAAACTGAAAGCCTACCAGACATTTTTCTATTTCTTTCTGAATACAGTAACTAGTGTCTTACTAGCATCTATCTTTCAGTTATATATGTGTCCTTAATTGTCTAAATCTAGCTGTATATGTATGTGTGTGTGTGTGTAGGTGCAGGAGTGACTGTGTGGTAAGTAGCTTGCTTACCAACCATATGGTTCCAGGTTCAGTCCCACTGTGTGGCACATTGGGCAAGTGTCTTCTACTACAGCTTCGGGCTGACCAAAGC
Source organism: Octopus sinensis (assembly GCF_006345805.1). Taxonomy (NCBI): domain Eukaryota; kingdom Metazoa; phylum Mollusca; class Cephalopoda; order Octopoda; family Octopodidae; genus Octopus; species Octopus sinensis. The sequence continues at coordinate 84,705,810 of NC_043005.1, read as the reverse complement.
CTTGTGAGAGGATGTGGTAGACGGAAACTGAAAGAAGCCCGTTGTATGTGTGTGTGTGTGTGTTTGTCCCATCACCATCACTTGTCAACCGATGCCGGTGTGTTTATGCCCACGTAACCTAGTGGTTTGGTAAAAGAGACTGATAGAATAAGTACTAGGCTTACAAAGAATAAGTCCTGGGGTCAATTTGTTCGACTAAAAGCAATGCTCCAGCATGGCCACAGTCAAACGACTGAAAAAAGTAAAAGAAAGATAAATATGTAAATCTGTGTATGCAAGTGGTGTATTGGGTACAGGCCCCTCTCCCGCTTCCTGCATATCACAGATACCACACTAGCCCTAGCCCCTACTCTTTAGTTGTGAATTTCCTTTGGGTACAGGGTTCCTCTCAATTGGCAATCAAGTTCTTTTAGTGTCACTCTATTGCTATTGTAGCTCTATATATATTGTTAACAGCTCACACACATTAAGGTCCAGATATGGGTCTTATCCCACTACTGCTCACATACACACACACACATACATAAACACACACATCATATATATATATATATACATACACACACACACACACATATATATGTATATTTATATATATATATATATCGGGAGAATTCACAAAAAATGGTTCTCCTATATATGATAGGAATTTGTTGTATGCATGTGTGAATGTGTATGTGTGTGAATGTGTGTGTGTGCATATATCAGTATGTGAATATATATATATATATATATATATATATATATATGGGAGGAGACCCCCTTCGGTCATGAATGACCATGGGATTGCACCTAGAAAGTTCCCCTCCAAGGCACAAGTCTGAGCATGGTTGTTGTATAGAAGGCCAGCAGTCGCCCATGCATGCCAGCCCACCCTCTTCATGCCACTGACGTTATCCAAGGGAAAGGCAAAGGGGCCGATACAGCTTGGCACCACAACTCATTTCTACAGCCGAGTTAACTGGAGCAACATGAAATATAGTGTCTTGCTCAATAACACAACACACAGCTTCATCCGGGAATTGAACTCACAACCTCACGATCATAAGCTCGACACTCTAACCACTAAGCCATGCATCTTCACTATCATATTTAAAACTAGAAATAGTTGATAGCTTCCGTTACCTAGGTGACCAAGTCTATAGCGGGGGCGGGTGTGTTGAAAGTGTAACTGCTAGAGTAAGAATAGCTTGGGCTAAGTTCAGAGAGCTCTTACCTCTGCTGGTGACAAAAAGCCTCTCGCTCAGAGTAAAAGGCAGACTGTATGATGCATGTGTACGAACAGCCATGCTACATGGCAGTGAAACATGTGCTGTGACTGCTGAGGATATGCGTAAGCTCGCAAGAAATGAAGCCAGTATGCTCCTATGGATGTGTAATGTCAGTGTTCATACTCGACAAAGTGTAAGTACCTTGAGAGAGATGTTGAACCTAAGAAGCATCAGTTGCGGTGTGCAAGAGAGACGTTTGTGCTGGTATGGCCATGTGGCAAGAATAGATGAAGCTAGTTGTGTGAAAAAATGCCACACCCTAGCAGTTGAGGGAACCTGTGGAAGAGGCAGGCCCAGGAAAACCTGGGATGAGGTGGTGAAGCACGACCTTCAAACTTTAGGTCTCACTGAGGAAATGACTAGAGACCGAGACCTTTGGAAGTATGCTGCACGTGAGAAGACCCAGCAGGACAAGTGAGACCATAACCCATGGCCTCAGTCCACTTATGCATACCTTTCCTTCTTGGGACACAAAACTCTACTTGTGAAGACCTGTTGAGGCAAGTGAAAATCAAAATCAAAATCGATCAACATGAATGGAAATTGTAGCTGTGATACCAGTGCCGGTGGCATATAAGAGAACCATCCGAACGTGGCAGTTGCCAGTGCCGCCCCGACTGGCTTCCGTGCTGGTGGCACGTAAAAAGCACCATCCGATTGTGGCCATTGCCAGCCTCGCCTGGCCTCCGTGCCGGTGGCACGTAAAAAGCACCATCCGATCATGGCTGTTTACCAGCCCCGCCTGGCCTCCGTGCCGGTGGCACATAAAAAGCACCATCCGATCATGGTCGTTTGCCAGCCTCGTCTGGCACCTGTGCCGGTGGCACGTAAAGAGCACCCACTACACTCGCGGCGTGGTTGGCGTTAGGAAGGGCATCCAGCTGTAGAAACACTGCCAGATCAGACTGGGCCTGGTGCAACCTCCTGGCTTCCCAGACCCCAGTTGAACCGTCCAACCCATGCCAGCATGGAAAGCGGACGCGAAACGATGATGATGATGATGATGACACATGCATGCGCATCATCATCGTTTAATGTCCACCTTCCATTCTGGCATGGGTTGGACAGTTTGACAGGTGTTAGCACTGCAGAAGCCTGTACTTGACTTCTGTGTCTGTTTTGGCATGGTTTTTTACAGCTGGATGCCCTTCCTAACACCAACTACCATAAGTCAGCCTATATCATCATCATCATCATCATCATCATCATCATCATCATCATCATTTATCATCTGATGAGTTTGAAGACTGCGTCAAGCTCCAGTGTCTGTTCTAGCATGTTTTCTATGGCTTGGCAGCCTTCTAAATGCCAAAGCACTTTACAATGTGTTGTGGATTTTTTTTTTATATTTTGATTTTCCATGGCACCAGCACTAGTGTGGTCCCCATGTAACCTGCAAGACAGTAATACCCTTTCATTAATTAGGGCAACTGTAAGGAGGTAGACAGTTGCAAGATATGAGATAAAGAGTTAAAGCAAGAGTGCAGTGACCAGGACTGAACAGGTTCCTTGTTGCAAGGAGCAACATTACTTGCATTATAAAAGAGAGATAGAGAATGGTTTGAGTAGGAATAAAGAGATAAAAATGGTCTGCTGTAATCTATCTTTTGCTTCAATCCAATCCACAAATGCAAATGAGTTTAATCCATCCACTTTATTTTTAATTTTTTGCCGATAAAATTTGCTGCTTTACGGTGTTTATCAGAGAAACTATTCCACAGCATGCAGTACAAATGAAATTAGATTTAAAAAAGACCATAAAATATCCTTTAGTGGAAAAAGATTACAAATTACACATAATAAAATTTGCAGAAGAGAGAAATATCTTAGGACGTTACCTTAACACTTTAGTGTTCAGATTATTCTATCAAACATAATGCTTATTGATTCCTATTGATTTGAATTAATCATGCATTATCTCATGTCTTCAAGATCTTGATGGTGTAATTACTTAATGTAGAATAACATTGTAAGGTAGGTGTGAGAGCCTGGATCTGGTAAGTTTGAACATAAAACAGATTAGCTATTTTGGCCGGATATGGCCGGTTTAAATACTAAAGGGTTAAATTAAGATACAAATGAATTCTGTCCATTACCAAAACCTAACGAGAGATAATTTTATATAAATAAGAAATTCAGCCACCTCCTCTAATATTCTACTAAATTTAATCCTTAGCATTAGTAGACTTATATCATCTTTATTTTCAGATGAAGTCACTTTCATTAGAGATTCTCATTATCATAACGAGATTCTTTGCAATAGTGACGATACTACAGATAAATTCACAATTCAATCATATCTAGTTTTCCTAAATATAAAAATAGGTCAAGAAATATTTCAATTTTTTAATTCTTATTCTATTCTTTATTTTATTTTTAATTTCATATATATATATATATATATATATATATATACATATATACACACCCACACCCACACATATATAGTATTTTTTTTCTACAGTAATCCAATTCCTGGCTTAATCGTGAGAACTAATATTACCAAAGATTCTAAAATCTAATTTCTTTTCATTTCCTGATAAATCATAAATATCAAAATTTTAAACGGAAACTAGATTATTGTAAGTGATTCCTGCAATAAACTTTTTACCAGATCAGTTTTAACCATTTCAATGGTAAAATTCCTTCCAGCATGAATAATATTGTGTCTCTCTCCCTCTCTCTCTCTTCTACAAGTGATTGAGCAAGCCATCAACCTGTACCTGTATATGAGCAGAGACTCAGGAAAAGGGGGTGTAAGGGATGCGAGTGCTCCCCTTAAAATATTTGGTGGGCAATGAAAATGCTGTGAGCATCTTCCTGAAAAACTTCATCGCCAAAACAAACAAGTGTAGAAACATTTCTGGAGAGATTAAAAAACATTACTTTTCCATTATTGGATATTTCTGATCTGACTTATGTACAAATGAAATACTAACAATTATTAATGCCCTGATGCAGTACCAGGCAGTGGCTTTCGTGGCCTCTCATCTTAATTGATTGGAAGTGTTATCATAGATAATGTTTTGTCTTGGTATAAAAGATGGGCGACAGCAAACATTCTGCTCAATACCACAGATTTGCTTGTCAACCAGTTGAGCATGTCCCTTAGTGGCTGACGATATGTGCATCTCCATTCACAAGCAGAAGTAGTTGGGGAGCATCATAGCCATGTGTTGAGAGGAATTCTTTGAGGTTTGGATAATTCACCTTTCGAAACATGGGTGTTTCATTCAACATCTTTAAACAATCCTTATTCAGGCACCTTTTGAGCGAGATGGGTTACTCAACCAGAAGAAAATTCTAACTGGACCCCACCTACAAGGTCATGTGCTGTTTATCTTGATATGAGATCACCATGTTGCCCACATATGGTTGTGATGCATGTGCCTGGTGTACCCTTATCAGATGGGTAGTCATGATGGGTATACTGGGCTTTGTATATTTTACCCCTGTGTTACTTTGATGGCATGCACTGCTCTCTCACTTTTATTATTATTATTATTATTATTATTATTATTATTATTATTATTTTTGTTATTATTATTATTATTATCATTATCATTATTATTATTATTATCATTATTATTATTATTATAATTGTTGTTGTTGTTGTCATTATTATCATTATTATTATTATTGTTGTTGTTGTTGTTGTTATTATTATTATTATTATTGATATTGTTGTTATTATTATTATTATTATTATTATTATTATTGTTGTTGTTGTTGTTATTATTATTGTTATATTATTATTATTATTATTATTATTATTATTATTATTATTATTATTATTATATTAAAGCAAGTGTGCTGGCAGAATTGTTAGCATGCCAGGTGAAATGCTTATTGGTATTTCATCTGCCACTACATTCTGAGTTCAATTCCGCTGAGCTCGACTTCGCTTTTCATCCTTTTGGGGTCAATAAATTAGGTACCAGTGAAACCCTGGGGTCAATGTAATCGACTAGTCCCTTCGCCCAAAATTTCAAAAATTTGTGCCTGCAGTTGAACGGATTATTTTATGAAGGCAATGAGTTGGCAGAATCATTAACATGCCAAATGAAATGCTCAGCAGTATTTCGTCTGTCTTTACGTTCTGAGTTCAAATTTCGCTGAGGTCGACTTTACCTTTCATCCTTTCGGGACTGATAACTTAAGTACTTGTTGTGTACTGGGGTCGATCAAATCGACTGGCCCCCTACCCAAAAATTTCAGGCCTCGTGCCAGGAGTAGAAAAGAATCGTTAACATGCCTGGCAAAATGTTTAGCGGTATTTCATCTGCCGCTACGTTCAGAGTTCAAATTCTGCCTAGGTGAATTTTGCCATCCATCCTTTCTGGATCAATGAAATAAATACCAGTTATGTAAAAAATTTGGGGCCTGGGTTTGAACCCTGTAAACCTATTTTGTCCCCAAACTTATGTGTATGAATATGATTTAGTTAAATGTTCCATGCTTTTATTAATTGATGTAGGTGCCTGGAGTAGTTGTGAGCAGACATACACACTTTCTTACCTTTTCCATCTTTTGACCCAATGTTGAATGTTGAATGAAATTCCTATGTTTCCAAATGTGAACATTTCCAGCTGGAATTATTATCATCACCATCATCATCATCATCAGCCCCTGAACATTTTTGTCTCAAATCCAAGGATTTGTTGGGCTGGTTACTCGCTTTCCATTGTGTCTAAATGACTGAGATCACAACATTTTACCAGAACAAGATGCCAAACTGTTGCACAGTTTATCATTTACAACTGAGTGGACAGGAAACGACAAAATGCAGTGTTTTGTTCAAGAATATCATGCACCACCTGGTTGAGGAATTGAAACCACTATCTTGCAACTGTGAGTGCAACACCCTAACCACTAGGCCATGCACCTTTCCTTAAATAGATTGAAGCAGTGGGTAATGGAGAGTCTTGTTAAGAAACAACAATGTGCTTCCCAGTCAAGGAATTGAATCCATGACTTGTTCATGAGCTGAGTGCTTAAAACATTAGGTGACACACTTTAAAAAAATAAGGAATTTGTGTGTCTGCAAAAAAAAAAAACATAGTATTATACACAAACACACTGATAGACAGCAAACAGTACACCAAAGACAAATTAGATAACTGAATTTATTTAAAGCACAGTGCTATCAACATTTTCATTCATTTAACAATCCAAAGAAAAGGTGCATGACAAACTTTTCAAAGTATATTAAGTTTGAAATACAAGACCAACAGGTTATAAAATATGATGACCGCAACTCGAATGTGCGCCCCAATTTATGTAGCTGTTTTCATTGTAGTTCACTAATTAAATTACCTTACCAAATTTTAGTAACACATATGTAATTTTTGTTCTTATTTATATTTTCATGCAAAGATACATGATTTTGTTATTTCTTTTATATTTTGCCAAAGATATTTTTATGATGTTTGCCATAACATCAGATTATCTTCTCTAAATAACAACACAGCTTGTTCTTTTAAAAATTGAATGTGATACCATAATCCAATAACATTGTTTAGCTTTTACCAAACACAGCTTCAAAAGATATCCATAATTATCTGCTATAACTCTGCTATTTATCACTTTTATTTCCCACTTTCCATAATCATCAGATAAGAAACTCAGAGTATCTATTTACGAATATTCAGCTTGTTATGGATTATGTAACTCTCAGTATTGAGTTTTTTTTTCTTCTGTTTCTTTGCATATCAATACTTCTTACGTGGTTACATATCATCATCATCAGCATCATTGTCATTGTCGTCATTTTAACATCCATGCTTCAATACTCCTATGAGTCAAATGGATTTTACTGAGGCAGATTTTTCTATGGCTGGATGCTCTCCCTGTTGCCAACCTTCACCTGTTTCCAAGCAAGGTAATGTTTCTTCATAGCCACATATATTTTTTCCAGAATATTGAAAATCAACAACACTGCTTCTTTGACAGTGACACTCTCAACTTAACCTCCAATGTCAAAACAAGGTCACATGCACACCCACACATCTATATGATAGGATTCTTTCAGTTTCCATCTACCACATCTACTTACAAGACTTTGGTTAGCCTGAGACAATGGTGGAAATAATTTGACCACGCTGGCACCCAGCAGGACTGAACCCAAGGCCATGGGATTGGAAAGCAAGCTTCTTAACCACATAGCCATACCTACACATATATATTTATGTGTGTGTGTTGTGTATATATGATTATATGTATGTTTATGTGTGTGTACATATATATATATATGTATATATGCACACACATATTCATACATACATATATATGACACGTAAAAAGCACCGTCCGAACGTGGCAGATGCCAGCACCGCCTGACTGGCATCCGTGTCGGTGACACATAGAAGCACCAACAGATTGTGGTCGTTTACCAGCCCTCTATGGTCCCTGTGCTGGTGGCATGTAAAAAAACACCCACCACACTCAAGGAGTGGTTGGCGTTAGGAAGGGCATCCAGCTGTAGAAATGTAGAAACACTGCCAGATCAGACTGGAGCCTAATGCAGCCTCCTGGCTTCCCAGACCCTGGTCAAACCATCCAACCCATGCTAGCATGGAAAACGGACGTTAAACGAATGAACAATGACACATATATATATATATATGTATATAACGTATATATGTATACATATATTTACATATATGTATACATATATTTACATATATTATATATATATATGTATGTATGTATATATATATATATATATATATATATATATATATATATATATATATATATATATATATACATATATTTTTACTTCATTTAGTTTCAGCTCACAAGCTGTGACCATGTTGGGGCATACACACACACATATATATATGTCTGTATGTATATCTATACATACATACATATATACAAACATCCATACATACATGTATGTACATTTGTGTACATACTATACATATATATCAGATTTATTTATGATTCTACACATATATACATTATACACGTATTATACATATATTATATATAATATGTGCAAAGTTAAGGCTGGTGAGCTGGCAGAATTGCTAGTATGCCGAGTGAAATGCTTATTGGTATTTCATCTGCCGTTACGTTCTGAGTTCAAATACCATGAAGGTCGACTTTGCCTTTCATCCTTCAGGGTCGATTAAATAAGTACCAGTTATGCACTGGGGTCAATGTATTTAATTTTATTCCTTTGTCTGTCCTAGTTTGTCTCCTTTATTTTAATCCCCTGTGAGCAATAAAGAAACAAATATGTATAAAGTTAGCTTATATACATACACACAAATAGGCATTCATATACAAATTCATAACATGTCTATGGAATAACAAAGGGGCCTTTGTGGTACGTAGCATATCATATAACAACACACACATGCATATATTTAAATATATATATGTATATATACACACATATATACATATACACATATATGTATGTGTGTGCATTTGTGTAAATGTATTATATATATATATATATATTATATATATATATATTATATATCTATATATGTATTTATATATGTATATATGTATGTATATATATATATAATATTATATATATATATATATATATATATATATATATATATATATATATATACATATATATGTATGCATATGTATGTGTATAGAAGAATATATATATATATATATATATATATATATGTATATATATATATATTATATATATATGTATATATATATATATATAATATATACATATATATACATATGTGTGTATATATAAACACATATATATAATATATACATATATATATATATATATATATATATATATATATATATATATATATATACATATTAAAGAACAGGTCCTGTTGTGTACATTGTAGAACAAAAATTAGAGAGGTCCTTGCACAGTTCAGACCTTCACATCATTTCCCTGTTGGTGTCGCCAGTGGAGAGAAAATAAAATTAGAAAAATAAAATAAAAGGGATTAATATGCGGGAAAGAACAATTTGATTATTTCAATGTTAATGTGAGGAGAACCTTAATGAATATAATATCGCCACTGTTAAAACCAGGAGTCTAGACATAAGTGTGT
>NC_043005.1:84676479-84691479 GCF_006345805.1 Octopus sinensis | reverse complement strand
GCACCTCTGTCTCCTTGTGTGTGCATGTGTGTGTGTGTGTTATGCAACTATGTACCATGTTTGTATGTATGGATGTGCACCTTTATATGAGTGTGGATTCGTGTCTCCATATGTGTCTGTTCATATAGTCTATATACCTATCTGTCTGTATATTGATCTGTTTATTTACATATCTAAATGCTTACATACAGAAATAAAAAATTTTTTTAAAAAAAGTGCACACACACTCATACCCACATACATATTAAAGATATCCCTATCCAAATGGTAGTAGTAGCATGGCGGTATCACTGTATCCATCATTTGTCAGTGATTTCCTACTCTCTGTGGATGAAACCTTTGCACCATTCAGGTGGAAACCCTTTGATCCATGGTCTGTTCAAATAGTTGTTGCTGATGAGGGTTTTATGTGGTCAGAGAGCAAATCCTACCTGAATCTATTTTAGTCACCTTTTAACATTTGCAGAGGAAATGTTGAATTTATTCTTTGACATACCAGTCCCCACGTTGCCCTAAAACAATCGGAAACAAAGTGTTCCGTTCAAGAACACGAGGTACCACCAAGTCCAGGAATTGAACCGATGTTCTGGTGATTGTGAGTGCCGCATCCTAACCACTAGGCTATGTGCCAAGGATAAATAAAAAAAATCTTCAAGTATTTTCCAGCCACTAGATACGTAATTATGGCTGGCCAATGGTTAGAAATTTTGTGGATGTCAAGGTATTCTCTTTTGGATTTTTATGAGGATAGTGTTTACTTATCTTTAAAACTAGTATCACATAAAAACACAGGAAATGTGTCAAGTCCAACAGGAAACAGTGTTTCCTAGGGCTAAATAACAGTAGCATTCTTCCCTTTCATGGGACTGTCACTTTAAGTTGATAACATACCATCACTTTATCATGCTGCTACTGCATAAATCTCTCTAAGAGATTTAGAAGTATATTATTACTAGTGTTACATCTAAAAAAAGTTAGCTGCCATTAAGTTAGTATTGATGGCTTTATTTAAACCAACTATCTTAAATGCAGCTATTAATTTTTTCTAAATCTATCCATGGTGTGACTGTTGTTAAGCTATCATCTCTGTACAGTCTGGAAGTATGGGAATGGTGCAATCTCAAGAGATTTCAAAGGCAAAATCCTTCATCTCAACACTGAGCTACGTATGGACTGCAGTTTGGTGAAAATCTGTCTGTTTTGGCATCATCAGAGTTGGCAGTTGAGATCAGTGTACCCCTTGCAAATATGACTTGCATTGTGTTGATCCATATCTACACCATTGGCTTTTAGTCACTCGTGGGTGTTGTTTGACATTTTTGTCTGACCATGCATATGTGTGTGTGTGCACGTGTGTGTGTGTGCATATGTGTGTGTGTGTGTTCTTATATACACAGATCAATGATGAGTTATGCTCCTTGAAATTTTTCTCTTGTTAATGTATTTGTTTATTCAATCTGTTAATACATGAATACATACGTATGTACATACACACATGCATATATGCTTTCATACATATATGCACACATAAATACATACATACATGCATATATACATGAAATATATATATATATATATGTATATAATTGATATAGGATAAAAATTTTTTCGGGAAAAAAATTTTATCAATGGCCAGCATATCAAAAAATGCCTTTAAAGGTAAAATTTATACATAATTTACAAGATAAGGGCAGAAGAAAAATTCTAATGCCAGATACGCCGAAACAAAAAAATTGTCGATAACCATTAAATTTATGCGTCTTATCGACAATTTTTTTGTTTCGGCGTATCTGGCTTTACAATTTTTTTCTGCCCTTATTTTGTAAATGTATATATGTATATATATATATATATATAATATATATATATATATATATATATATTATATATATATATATATATATATATATGTACAGGGTGTTACAAAAAATTGATATCATTTGAGATGTAAATATCACAGAAACTACATAGTCAAAGCAAATGAAACTAAACAGGCTTAAGGTTGAGCAACATGAGATTTATTCCTCCAAATTTGAATGAGAAATTCAAAGGAAGGTGGATTCCAAGAACGATTTCCCAAATGTTCAAGATGCTCATTGCCTGAGACAAGGCATACGTCAAGGCAGTAGACCAGCTTCTGCCAAATATGCTGCAGCATGTCTTGGGTAACAGTTTCCAGTGCAGTAGTGATTCTCTGCTCAAGTTCCTCTAGGTTTGCAGGAAGAGCGGGGGACATAGACCAGGCCCTTTACATAGTTCCAGAGAAAAAATCACAAGGTGTCAGGTCAGGTGAATGTGGCAGCCATTTCAACAGCACATTGTCTTCATCACCAGCACAACTGATCCATCTTCCTCACAGATTGTCATTGAAATAAGCCCATACAGTGAGCCTCTAGCAAGGTGGAGCCCTGTCCTGTTGAAAAATGAAGTCTTCATGTTCTTTCAGAAACATTTTTTCACGCTAAGAGTTGCTGAAGTATGGAACAAACTGTCGGCATCAGTTGTTAGTTGTCAGAGCACTGCATCCTTCAAAACTTCCATGCTTCCTGAGATTTGCCAACACTACACCTGATTTTCTCCCCTCCATACACACGCAAGCATGTATCTGACTCATACACTGTTCACTTTCTAGACATTTGTACATTACTGCATATGCTTTATACACACTTTTGACGAGTTGTAGTGCACCTGAGCACTGTATACAATAATTTCATTATTATTATTATTTGCAATGAGCCCATCCATTAGCCAGTTCTCAAGCATTTGCAGATAAACATTGCCAGTCACATTTCCCTCAAAGAAAAACGAGCCATGCAGATATTTCTTGGAGATGGCACAAAACACATTCACTTTTGGTGAGTCCCTCCCATGCTCAACTGTGGCATGGGGATTGTCTTTGCCCCAAATGTGAACATTATGCTTATTGATTTTGCCATTCATATGAAATGTGGCCTCATCACTGAAAACATGACTTCCTTGAACTCGGCTTCTTCAAGTTTCTTGTTGCATATCAACACAGAATTGTTTGCGCTTTCACTTGTCATCTGCCATTATGGCCTGAACAAGCTGCAGCTTGTATGGCTTCATTAGAAAATGTTTCCTCAGGACACGCCAAACTGTCATTGGAGGAATCCGGGTTTCCAGACCTGTTCTTCTTATGGACTTCTTGGGGCTTCGCAAGAGTCTCTTCCAATGTTAGTGGTCATCCAGATCCTTTTGCCCTACACAGACAGCATTCCTCTTTGAGTTTTTTATGCCATGTCCAAATCTGCATTGCCATTGGTAACTTTAGAGAATTCTCTCACAAATTCATGCTCCACAGACTTGTTCAACTGTGTTTGAGCGTACTCCAACACACAAAATGCTTTTTCTCTTCCAGTGAATACCATTTCTATATCTGCAAAGATAAATATATCAAACATTAAACATAAAATTTTGACCTATTTCTACACATGTTAAAATTTGAAATCATTTGAACAAGAACTGGAAAATATATTAGATTGCAAAATGATATCAAATTTTTGAAACGCCCTGTATATATACACACACACATATATGTATATACATGCATATACACACACACATACACACACGTACACATACACATGTGCACACACACTCACACGCATGCACATGCTCATATACATATATATGATTGGCTTCCACACAGTTTCCATCAACCAAATTCACTCGGAAGGCACTAGTCAACTAAGAACTTTTGTACAAGATACTTGCCCAAGTTGCCATGCAGTGGGACTGAACCTAAAAGCCCCTGGTTGCAAGGCCAGCATCTTAACCATACAGCCATGCACCTGTCTCTTCTTTTTTGTTGTTTTTATTTTTGTTTTCCTAACAGTGCACTACTTTGTATCTGACACCAAACCATCCAGACCATTAACTTACATATTTCACTCTTTTGCTGCTCAAATTTGATCAAACTATGTAAGTATTCCATAAAAGCTTTTTACTCTTTCACAACTGTGGCTTTATGCCAATGCCAGAAATCATTATATTGTTAAATCGACAAATATTTATAGCCATCATTCGACTTAGAAACGTATCTATCTCTCAGTGAACACCTTGACTTCAGCTGCATTCACCTTTTATCCTTTCCATGCAGAGCTTTCAAATTATGATCAATACCACAGTTGTCCAGCCGCACAGTATGGAAGCTGGTTCTTACCTTATTCTTCTTTAATGCACAATATGTTTCCACTTGCATTCATCTGAATAACAATTAAAAGTAATTTAGTAGTCATAGAAACCTACAACCATGTTTCACTGATGGCTCCTGACTCTGTGACATTTATTTGTTAATATTTTGCACCAAATACTCTTTGTCGTGTATTTATTAGATATGTGTGTAACAGTTCAAATCAGTCTTCACAGAACGGTTTTCTATGTATTAAATTAACTTTCCTATGAAAAGTGTTCTTAGCATGACTTGAGAATTCTTCAACTCCATTGACATTTCATGTCACATCCTGACAAAGTTTATTTTTCACTTTTTCTTTTACTTATTTCAATCATTAGACTGCGACCATGCTGGGGCAGTGCCTTGAAGATTTTTAAGCTTGGTAATTATTCTATCAGTCTCTTTTGCCAAACACTAAGTTATGGGGACATAAACAAACCAACACCAATCATCAAGCATTCTTGTGGGGAGGGAACAACACACAGACACAGTGACACAAACACATACACACACACACATATAAGATAGGCTTCTTTCAGTTTCCATCTACCAAATCCATTCACAAATCCATAGCCTGAGGCTATAAAAGAAGACACTTGCCAAAGGTACCACACAGTGGGACTGAACCAGGAACCATATGGTTAGGAAGCAAGCTACTTACCACACAGCCATGCCTGAGCCTATCTAAAAAGCCACACACAAAAGAAAAAGAAAATTAAGCCTTATGATGACAACAGATTTAAAATAAGCTTAAAATATGCTTAATATCCATGAATTTGGAAATTTAAAAATCCTTTATTTTTCTCAACTTCAATTTGCCCCTATGGGTTCCATTCATTTGTAATTCTCTCCTGGGACAAGATATTCCCACCAGTATTATATGGAGTTCAGGAAAGATATCTCATCTTCATTAACATCATCTCTGTATAATATATGCTGGGTGGTTTGTTGGTTGGCTGGGTGGTTGGTCTGTCTGGTTGTGCTTTATGTATTATGTGGAGAAAGGAAGAAAGAGTACAGTGAGATACAGAGACAGTGGACAAGAGAGAAAGAGAGAGAGAGAGAGTTAGCATAGGAAGTGCAGGTTAGATGTACATTCTAGGTTTGGTGGCAGGCAAAGTTCTACACACACACACACACACACACACACATACAGATGCACACTCATTGAAGGAGAAAGTATGATAGTCAGAGGTAGAGAGGGAGTGTGTGTGTGACTGTGTGCATGCATGTATATATATAGAGAGAGATATATATATGTATGCATGTATATACATATATAAATGCATACAGGAATACACACACATGTATACACACATATATATATATGTTATATATATATGTACAAACATTTTTATATATGCGTATATATCTATATACACATATATGTGTGTGTGTATATATATATGTATATGTGTGTGTATATATATATGTATGTATATGCATATATATGTACATATATATACACGCACACAAACATTTACATACATATATACATATATAATATATATGTATATTATATATATATATGCATGTATATATATTTATATGTATATATATACATATATGTGTATATATATGTATATATATATATGAGTGTGTGTGTGTGTGTATATATATATACACACACACACACACACTCACACACAATTAGAGTGAGAGGGCGTGTGTTTTGCATGTGAACTTCCATAATATAAAATGAACATGGAGATTAATTTTATTTTCCTTCTTTTTTATTTTGAATATTGTTTATTTAATTTTATTTTAAGGTAATAAGTATTTTCCCTTTGAAAATTGGTATTAATTTCATCATTTTGCATAAGCACCAAAAACTTTGATAACAGTTTAATTATAATTATTGTTGGGTTATAATTCATAAACCATTACCATCATCATCATCACCACCATCATCATCATCATTATCATCATCGTTTAACATGTGTATTCCATGCTGGCAAGAGTTGGATGGTTTGACCGGGGCTGGTAAGCTGAGGGCTGCACCAGACTCCAGTCTGATTTAGTGTGGACTCCTTTCCAAACAGCAACTACTCTGAGAGTGTAATGGATGCTTTTGTGTGCCACCAGCACTGGTGCCATTTGCATGACACCAGCATCTGCCACAACTACAATTTCACATGCTTTGATGGGTCTTCTTCCCAAGCACAGCATATTACCGAAGGTCTCGGTCATTTTTCATTGCCCCTATGAGGCCCAATGCTGGAAAGGTGCTTTTTATGTGCCACCAGCACAGGTGCCAGTTACGCAACACCAGCATCAGCCACATTGCTTATCATTCAATGTCTGTCTTCCATGTTGGCATGGGTTAGAAGATTTGACATAGTCCCCTTCCATGTTGAGGTACCCCCTTCCATGTTGGGGTATTCCCTTCCATGTTGGGGTACCCCCTTCCATGTTGGAGTACCCCCTTCCATGTTGGGGGCACCTCCTTCCATATTAGGGTATCCCCTTCATGCTGGGGCAACCCCTTCCATACTGGGGTACCCCCTTCTATGTTAGGGTACCCCCTTCTATGCTAGAGTACTCCCTTCCATCCTGGGGTTCCCCCTTCCATGTTGGAGTACCCTCTTCCATCCAGAGGACTGCACAAGCTCCATTGTCTATTTTGGCATAGTTTCTATGGCTTGATGCCCTTCCTAGTGTCAGCCACTTTACAGAGCTATGTTATATCTTTTGATGTTACCCATGATGGCAAACGAATTCTTCCAATGTTACCAATTCATATAATACTTCACTAACTTAAACATATTTTTTTATTTACTGTATTCGAAAGTTCCAACTTTTGAATCAGAGCAACATGAATCAAAGTTATATAATTCCAAATGGCATTTGGATTACGAGTCCATTCCCTAATTCTTGGATTTATTGATTTTCGAGTAGAACTTAATCACATCAACCACTGCTCTCAGACATTGCCAATCCTTGATACAAACCAATCTTTCTGCTTTTGCAGCACATTCTGTATCCTTTACATCCTAATTCAAAGATATTTTTCTTCACATTATTTCTATGTTCTTTTGCAATTTTTCATCTCTTCTGTCCATCCACAGAAAAGGGAAAGAAGTGTTGAGGTTTTCTGGTTCTGAAAGCACTTAATTGTTTGGTATTTGTTCATCAGTGGAAACCACATTAATCTTAAATAAGGAACAACTTGTTACCTCCCTTTCTACCTTTGGCAGCCATTTTCTCCTCTAATATATTTTGTCATAACCTAATTCCTATAACTACATTTTGTTCCCTTCTAATTGTTTGATTGCCATTAGTCTGCAACTATTCTGGAATCTTTCAAGATTCAAGATGAATTCTGTTTGGTCTCTTCTCCTCTATCAGCAATTATATTTTTTTCATTTACTGTCATAGCAATCAGGTGCTTAAAACTTTTTTTTCTCTCTTTTTACGCAGTTTTCCTTCCATTTCTGGTATAACAAACTGAATGATAAATTTCTTCACTGTTCTGTCTCCTACATATTTGTGTATCTTATTATACAACATTTTCATGTTTGTGTCAGTTATTTACATACGATTTCCAGTTGAAGTTCCTGATTTATAGAACTACAGCTCTCCTAATAATGCACTACATTTTACTTTGATTTCGTTCATGTATTTATATCTATTTATTTTCAGTTTTACTGTAGTTTCACATCACACATACCCATTAATATCTATGTTGAATTATATTCACTATTTGTACAACCATTTCCTAACAGTCAGTAACCATTCCTAAGTTTTTTTTTTATTCACCTCAGACAAAGTAGAGAAGTTGATAAATGCCGCCACCGTAAAATATATATTTTTTTTTGTGCTTATTTTAGTCACAGTGGCCATGCTGGGGCACTACGTTCCATGCTGGTGTACCATCTTCCATGCTAGGGTACACCCTTCCATGCCAGAGTATCACCTCCCATGCTGGAGTACCCCCTTCCATGTTGGGGTACCCCCTTCCATACTGGGGTACACCTTCCATGCTGGAGACCACCCTTCCATGTTGAGGTACCCTCTTTCATTTTGGGGTATTTCCCTTCCATGCTGGGGTACCACCTTCCAAGTTTGCCCCCCCTTCCATGCTGGAGAATCTCCTTCCATGTTGAGATACCCCTTCCATGTTGGGGTACCCCCTTCCATGCTGGGGTACACCTTCCATGCTGGGGTAACCCCTTCCATGTTGAGGTACCCCCTTCCATGTTCGGTTATTCCCTTCCATGCTGGGGTACCACCTTCCATGCTGGTCCCCTTCCATGTTGAGGTTCCCCTCCCATGTTGGGGTATTCTCTTCCATGTTGGGGTACCCCCTTCCATGTTGGAGTACCTCCTTCCTCGTTGGGGGTACCCCCTTCCATGTTAGGGAACCCCCTTCATGCTGGGGTAACCCCTTCCATGCTGGGGTACCCCCTTCTATGCTAGAGTACTCCCTTCCATCCTGAGGTGCCCCGTTCCATGCTGGAGTACCCTCTTCCATCCTGGGGAGCCCCTTTCCATGCTGGAGTACCCCCTTCCATGCTGATGATGATGGTGATGGTGAAGATGATGACAATGATGACAATGATGACGATGATGGCGATGATGATGATGATGACAATGATGACGATGATGATAGTGGTGGAGGGTGAGAATGGTGGTGGTGGTGGTGGTGGTGGTGGTGATTGTGGGGATAATGATGATGATGAATTCATTATTTTCATCAGAGATTACAGGATTGGAGCTAGGATTATGGAGTTTTGCAATAACCTTATCAGACATCTCAGAGTTAGTTATTTATGCAACGTGAGTGTGAAGGTTTTCATTATTATTCATTGCTTTAAGCCCAAGGCTTTTAAATTTAGCCATCCTATATTATAACCACTTCCCACACACCTATGCTTCTCACAGTTCAATTAAACCTCACCCTTCTTTTTATTTTATTTTTCTCTTCATTTATTTTATCTCTAAATTCATTATCCTGTGAAGGTGTTTGGATTTGTGGTTAGTGTGTTGCACTCACAATCTCCTGATCGGGGTTTCAATCCCAGGACTGGGCTGTGCATTGTGTTTTTGAAGGAAACACTTCAATTCATTAATAAGAACAGCAATTAATATTATTAAATAATATAATTAAATAATATCAATTTCAACCAGTGGTCATCATGCTTAAAAACGTCTAGGGACCACGAATTCTATTTGAATATAAACAATATGAGAGACCACTATGTGGATCCCTTGTATGCTAAAAATAGATGTCAAACAATCTTACCACTAAATCTCTGTTCTCAATTTAGTAACATGCAAGATGTTTACAAACTAGACAAATTAAAATATATAAACGTAGCACTTAATTCTGTATGGTTTGACACCTATTTTTAGCACACAAGGAATCCATATACTGATCTTTCATATTGTTTGTGTCTAAACAGACTTCAATTCATATTGTTCCAGTTCTCTCAGCTGTAAAAGAAATTCTTCAACGACAGACCAGCACCATGCTCAGGGGAAGTGTTGTGACCTCAAACATGAATATGTCATGGAAACCAAGTAGCCAGCCACATGGGCCCTAAAAATCAAGGCACTACTAATCATCCCACAAGATTTTCCCACAAAATTAGGCCCAGTGGTATGAAAAAATGCACACAATGCACACTGTGAAGTGGTTGGCATTTGGAAAGGCATCCAGCCATAGAATCCATGCCAATGCTGACATCAGAGCTTAACACAGCTCTGCAGCAACCTGTTGGGTCAAACTGTCCAACCTATGCCAGCATAAAAAACAGGTGTTAGATGATAATAATAATAATAATAATAATAATAATAATGATGATAATGATGATGATGATGATGATGATGACAATGTTGATAGTGGTGAAGGGTGAGAATGGTGGTAATGGTGGTGGTGATGATGATGATGATGATGATGATGATGAACATAAAGGGGAACAAAATGTCTCTAAGCATTTTGCCTGGCGTACCGCCTTAGTAGTAATAATAACAGTCTTTTCTACTAAAGGCACAACACCTATAATTTTGGGGGAGGGGACTAGTTGATTATACTGACTCCAGTTTTTCAGTGTTACTTAATTTATCAACCCCAGAAAGATGAAAGGCAATGTTGACCTCAGCAGAATTTGAACTCAGAACATAAGAATGGATGAAATGACGATAAGCCATTTGCCCGGCATGCTAAGGATTCTACCTTCTCTCTACCTTGATAATAATGATAATAATATTATTATTATTATCAAGGTAGTGAGATGGTAGAATCTGAGATGGTAAACCAAGGCGGTGAGCTGGCAGAAACGTTAGCACGCTGGGCGAAATGCGTAGCCATATTTTGTCTGCCATTACGTTCTGAGTTCAAATTCCGCCGAGGTCGACTTTGCCTTTCAACCTTTTGGGATTGATAAATTAAGTACCAGTTACCCACTGGGGTCAATGCAATCGATTTGATCCATTTCTCTGTCCTTTTTTGTCCCCTCTGTGTGTAGCCCCTTGTGGGCAGTAAAGAAATAGGTTAACCATCTGGGATTATAGTAGAAGACACTTGCCCCAGTTGTGATTGAACCTGAAACCACATGGTCTGGAAGCAAACTTCTAAACCATACAGCCATACCCGCATCTCTTTGGATTAATTATCTGACAAATAACTTCCATTCTGCTTCAATACTTTATTTTGTTTTTTTTATCTATGTTATTTTTTTGTGTATGTGTATTTGATTCTGATATTTTTATTCTCTCCATCTCTTCATCTTTATTGAATCCTCACTGCAATTTACCATTTTAATCCTCTCCCTTTACCTTGCTTGGAAACAGGTGAGAGTTAGTGACAGGAGAGGCATCCAGCCATAGAAAATCTGTCTCAATAAACCCCGTTTGACCCTTGCTTCCAGACCATGTGGTTTCAGGTTCAATCACCATATTTTTTTTGAATTGCTCCACAATTTTCAAATATATTCTGTCTTATTAGCTGCAAATAAATTCTGATTTTCTTAAACTTCTGAGATTACAGATAACTCATTCTTCATCCTATCAATTTTCTTCAGAGTTCTCATCTCCCATTTGCTGACTGCATTCTGCAATTATTGATTTTAAAAATAAAACTATATATGTTTTTTATATTCTTGCATATTTAATTATCATCAAAATAAAATTTCTAATTATTAATAATACTAATCTTGGCCACTCTTCTCTTTTTAGATTTCTGCAAAATTTTTCATATATTTTTTTGTTTTAGTTTTTACTTCATTTGTCTGCGCTATCAAGTTTTTGGTGAGTTATAATATGATTTTTTTTTCATGTAATTTCCATTTTTAAAAAAAATTTTATCATCATCCTTTAAATGCTCACTCTTCCATGTTTGCAAGGGTCAAACAGGGTTTATTGAGACAGATTTTCTATGGCTGGATGCCTCTCCTGTCACTAGCTCTCACCT
This sequence comes from Octopus sinensis, assembly GCF_006345805.1. NCBI lineage: Eukaryota > Metazoa > Mollusca > Cephalopoda > Octopoda > Octopodidae > Octopus > Octopus sinensis. The sequence goes on along the minus strand of NC_043005.1, from coordinate 84,679,870 downwards.
GTTTCCAAGCAAGGTAAATTTTCCCCATGGCCAGACATGTTTTTGCACACAATCGGAAATGAATGACACCACTTGTATGACAGTGACATTCATTTACAACTATCACATGATGTCAAGAAATGGACACACAAATATACACACCCACATTCATATGTACATGTATGTATATATATATATATAAATTAAATAAGGGTAGAAATTGATATTAATCAATTAAAACCAGTGGTCTAGCATATTTTTAAAAAATCTGAAGATTAAAAAATTTTTTACATACAAAATTTAGAGGACTGACCTCTATAAAAATGGACAGCCTATATGCTAGATATAGCATTTTTTTTCATGAGAACACATTCTTCGTGGAATATGGCAATTTTGACGTCTATATCTAGCATAAAGGCTGTCCATCATCATCATTATTATTATTATTATTTGAGTTATATATGTGTTTTGCTATTTGTGTATCCTTACTTATTTCTGCTATTTCTGATATTTGAACCAATGATATTTCCTTCACCCAGGAAACTTTAAGTAATGTTGAGTTGAGTTAAACTGTTACTAAATGCATATAGCTCCAGCCATGTTTGTTCACTTACTACCCTACACATATACACGCTCACTCACACACATACATTACAATATGTATGTATGCTCGTATGCATATGTGAAAGTGTTTATTTATGTTCATATCTTATGCATTCTTTAATATTGGCTTCAAATTGTGGCATAAAGCCAGTTACTTCAGGGGAAAGGTTAGGTCAGTTATATCGACCCCAAGGCTCAACTGGTACTTATTTAGAAAATAGAAATAATATATTTGAAAATACTATATTTGAAAATAGAAATAATATATTTCTAAATCTCTTAAAGAGATTTATGTCATAGCAGCATGATAAAGTGAAAGCTTAATGTGACAGTCCCATAAAAGGGAAGAATGCTACTGTTATTTAGCCCTAGGAAACACCGTTTCCTGTTGGACTCGACACATTTCCTGTGAAAACATAGGACACTTTGAAAACATAAGGGCACAGGAAATGTGTCAAGTCCAACAGGAAACGGTGTTTCCTAGGGCTAAATAACAGTAGCATTCTTCCCTTTCATGGGACTGTCGCATTAAGTTGACAACGTACTTTCACTTTATGGTACTTATTTTATCGACCCTGAAAGGATGAAAGTCAAAATTGACCTCAGTAAAATTTTAACCCAGAACGAAAAGATAGATGAAACACCACTAAGCATTTTGCCCAGTGGGCTAATGATTTTTCCAGTTTGCCTTTATGAATCCATTAATAATGTACCCAACTTTGGAAGCAGTACTTACATAGAAATGTTTCCACGATTTGGAGCAATAAAATTTCGGTATTTTAATACCTATTTCTTTACTACCCACAAGGGGCTAAACACAGAGGGGACAAACAAGGACAGACAAACGGATTGAGTCGATTATATCGACCCCAGTGTGTAACTGGTACTTATTTAATCGACCCTGAAAGGATGAAAGGCAAAGTCGACCTCGGTGGAATTTGAACTCAGAACATAGCGGCAGACGAAATACCACAATGCATTTCGCCCAGTGGGCTAACGTTTCTGCCAGCTCGCCGCCTTAATACCATACTCAATAAACATGTATGCCTTTTACATGGGTGACAAATTGTTCAAGGTATTTTTACCATTTGTCAAGATATACTCAACACTGGCACTCTGTCATTTACAACGACAAGGGGATCTTTGCGGTTTGAACGGCAGTTTTTTTAGCGGTGTTATATGAAATTGTCACCCATAATTATGACCCTAGTATCGATCTATTGCATTTCAATCTGTTTTAGGGTTAGGGTTAGCTAGGGTTAATTAGGATTAGTTAGGGTTAAGGTTAGGGCTGGGAGGAAGGGTATCTTTTTTTCTTCAGAAATGTAAATAAACCCAATGTGTTTCTTAAACAAGGGATATATTCATACGGCACAGAATGTTTTCACTCCAATAGACGTCATTGATTGGTTGAAATTGCAGAAATTGAAGAAAAAAACCAACAAATATCTTACAAACTATAGAATTTTCTCAATAAAGCCAAGAGAAAAAGATGTTTTATAAACACATTCTACCAGTATACGAAGCTTAAAAGTGTTTAGTTACATGGAAATTATATTAAAAAACTGCCATTCAAACCGAAAAGATCCCGACAAGGGTTCCATTTGGACAGATCAATGGAGCAGCCTGCTCATGAAATTAACATGCAAGTGACTGAGTACTTCACAGACACATGTATCCTTAATGTAGTTCTCAAGAAGATTGAATTTGCAGGTACAACTCATCTTTGCCAGCTGAATGGTCTTGAGCAATGTGAAATAAAGTGTCTTGCTCAAGGACACGATGCACCACCAGGAATCGAACTCATGACCTTTTGATTGTGAGCCAAATACCCTAACTGCTAAGACACATATCTTCTCCACAGTCGAGAAATAACTTCATTCACACAGACATTTATTGAACCATCCAACACATTTTGCTTAATAATTCATTTTTTAATTTAATTACTCTGCATGCGTAAGCGAAAGCAGGATATTGTAATTACTTGACTTTGTTTGTTTGTTTGTGTGTTTGCTGATCGCATTTTCACTAAATTTGGCAGAAATACTCATTAGGTGAGTGGCTCAAAATTATGAACATTTGGTTTGATTATCATTTAAAAAATTTTTTGATTTTTTTTTAGAAATCGAACTTACAAATTTCCCTATCAGGAAGTAGTCATATTATCTTGTTCACTTTCTTTCTCATATGAATCAACCCTCGTCTGCATGTGTATAGATCATGGTGTACCTATGTACATAAACACGTGGGTACATACATACATGCATGGTGGCTGCCCCCTCGTTATCGAGTATGGCCATTGCACGAAGCTTAATCAATGTTGTTATCGTGCAATGGCTGTGAAAGAAGATTTTTTTTAAAGTGAGGAAAGGCTGTGCACTGAGTCAATCCCACTCACTAAGCAACAGCAGCCATAATCCGAAAAGAAGAACAAGTCAACATCATCGGTAACCACTGAGCCGCAGGTTTTATGTCGGAGTTATCTCAGTTACCTGAGTTACCTTCTCCTAGAAGGATGCCCTAACAAAGGCTAGGAGTCCTTCACTCCCAATGGTTTAACCGCGCGATCAGGTTTCCAGTCCAATTATTTCTATGTCCCCGCGCATGATACAGCCCTAAGACATTTATTGGATGGCCGTTGACTCTCAAGAGTTCCTCCACTCTTTGATGGGTTTTGTTTTTCATCTCACAGGGTGTCCAATAAACACCCTGTTCACCAAGCAAGCTTGGTGGGGTTGCCGGTTTAGTCGCTGACGACCGACCATGCAACAGGTTATACTGGGTTACATGTTACCAGTAGCACTCAAAA